>NC_140177.1:45789009-46069009 GCF_963971535.1 Notolepis coatsorum
GAAAGAACCCACAAAGGGAGGAGGGTCATATGTGAAGAATGTTACCATGTGCATGCATGAGGCATCCAGTTCACATTGAAAGTCGCTATCCAGGCCAGTAGTAGCGTGACATCAGTCTGCAACAGAGGGGTCTCATCATTTGTCGCCTGCTATCATAAGGTCCAAAGGTCTGTAGTTTTAGAAGTTTGCTGGTTGCACAACGGACCCTCTGGTGTATCATCGAATGCGAAGGCGGTCGCCGCGTAGTGCAGACAGCCACCAGATTCAAAACATATAGTTGTAATAAGAGACGTTGTAAAATGTCAGCTACACGGATACACATTCTACCGTCTAGGGTGCGTCTGTTAACCGGGGGCGGAATGACTCGGTCCTCTTCAGCAGTGGGCAGCACCCCGGTTCGGGCGTCCCCCGCTCAATGATTCCATCTCCGCTGTCCCGCTTCTCTCCCCTGGCAGAGCCCTTTCGGGACTCAGGGCGACGCCGCGTGTACTCGCCCAGGACATGTCGGAGAACGGAGTGTCCCCCCGGGCAAGGTGTTGACCATCGACACCATGAACCCCACAGTGAAGAAGGTTGAATACGCCGTGCGTGGCCCCATTGTGCAGCGCGCCATGCAGATTGAGAAGGAGCTGAAAGAGGTATGTGTATGTAGTATGTACTGTAGTGAATGAATGAAATGAATGAAAACTTTATTTAACAGATTGCAGAATGGGTACAATACAGTACGGCTCAATACATACAATTGTTAAGGGGATGCAGACCTGAGAAAGACGTTTGTCTTGTTTCCATCAGGGTCCCCCATTTTCAATTCATATAGACATATATGACATACATGACATACAGATAGTCAGTACTGCTACATCTATACATTTAGTACCACCATAGATCTCTGCTTTGCCTCATATAGGCTACTGTTTATATCTTTATCTGATCTCATTCGTACTTCTAATCTGTATTGTGCTTTAATGCATTTTGTAGCCTGCAGTAATGGATCAGGTAAATACAGTGCATGTGTCACTGTCTCTTGCGTTGCATCAGTCGGCCAGTGTGCTGTAAAAGGTCTGTCACAGACTCACAGTGCCACATAAATAATCTAGCTCAGTTTAGAAGTCTTTCTATTCTAGGCTGAAGACTGAAGAACAATGCACAGGGGGGAAATATATAAACAACCCCTAGGTCTTGCCAAAAGAAGGCTAAATTAATCAGTTGTCTCTGTATAAAGTTCTCTGGGGTCTTTCAATGTTGGCAGGCTGATCTGTCCAACTCTCATGATAACGTAGATAGAGAGATGACAGCCTGCATATTCATTCGTCTTCATGGGCTGGTACAACAAAAGTGAATGACTTAAACTTTTAAACGCCCCATCATTTTACCTGTTTTATTTGAAGTAAGTACCAAAAACAACGTCAATATAGTTTTACATCTCCTCTCTGGGGCTCTACCAGGCTGTTTTTGTTTTGCTTCTGTCTTTACAGCTCATTAATATTATACCTTGACGTTTTCTTCTGTCGTAGCTTTTCTAGCTCTGACTGCTGTTTTATTCCGCATACACACAGTTGCGGTGGGCTGTGCCGAGGGCCGGACATATGCAACAAGTGTGTAGTTGTGACATAACAAACTTACAGAAGTCCATACCTCTTTTTAAAGGCACAGTTTCTGAATACGGGCTGTGTGCAATTCTCCATGGACTGAGCATTTCAATTTTAGATACTTTCACAGTATTTATAAAGCGCCTAGACCTGCTTTATAATCCTGGTTATTAAACACAATTACTCATTGGTTTGAGAACATAATATGACGACGACTGAATTAGTTTTACCTTTGTTCTTGACCGAAGGCTGCCTTTCTGTCATCTTGGGGGGGGGGGGGGGGGGGTGCACCGGTGTGAAGGAAGAGTATGCTGCATTTACAACACTAAACAAAATGAGAGCAACACGGAATAATAACACAATAATAGCTTTGTCTCGATTCTCTTGTTTTCATGATCGCGGGAAGCCAAAATTGAAATTGAAACTCGATGAATTGCCCAGGCCTACTTTGTAATCAAAAAAGGAAATGCAAATCTCCCTTTCTACAATATGGGACCTTTTGAAAGCTGAAATGTTCATTGTTCATTGGCTAACCAAGAACAGCTTTTCCCCCCTGTCCCATATGAAGCCACTGTGTGTTTCTCATTAGCTCTATAATTGAGAACTCTTCCTTGTCATGTGCTTCTCATTTCTGTCTGCACATTCACCCACTGCAGGACATCTGCTTACACAACCTCATGTCAAAGTCCACTGGTGAGGCAGTCAGAGCTGCATACAGCTGGATACTCTGCAGCTACATTTTCAGGCTTGTTTGTAGAGTCTCTTCTTTCTTCCATAGGTTTTTCAGTCTATGTCTAATTTGAGGCCAAAGGGGGAAAACATAGAATCTGGTTGGACAAAAAAGGTTGTATTTGAATACTGTCCTAATGCTTACTCAACTAAGACACATCAATATCCTGATGTACTACCATATCCACAACCCCCCACTAGTGTTGTCAAAAATATCGAAGTATCGATACATATCGATACTGAATATTTAAAATGGTTTCGATACTCATTTCCCGAAAAACCGATACTTTCTGCAGTATCGGTACCAGCTGGCGAGTGTTCTACCGCAAGTTGTTGACACGCTGTTCAGAGCACGCTTGCCCCTCCGGCTCCTCCAGCCCTCCCCCTCACAGAGCCGACAAACATTTTAGCTGAAGATGGCAAATGCAGAGCATCCGGCATCCGCAACTTGTGCTTGTGGATAAAGAAAACAGCAGAAGTGCTGTTTGGAGGTACTTCGGGTTTAAAGTAAACCACGAAGGACAAGCTAAAGAAGATGCCCCAATGCTATTTGCAAGCAGTGTTACAGATCAGTGCCAACGCGGATCTCCATAAAGAAATGAGAGGTTCGTGACAGCTGCTCTTTCAACGTCACTGTGACTGAAGCATTAAACCATTAACTCTAGTTTAATACATGATACGTTGTCTACTGATTGCGCATAATATCAACAGCTGATAAGTTGTTAGTAACGTTACAGGCAGCTATCAGCTAACGTTAGCTACTCCTAGCCGTTAGCTCCCTTAGCTTAGCTGGCTACTTTTATAATTACTGCATGGAAACGGAGTAACGTTAACGTTTAAACGTTATGTCGAGGTCATACAATACTACAGTCGACATAAGGTTAACGTTACCCCGTTTCCATGAAGTGTTTAAATAGCAGCAATCTTGTTGAAAATGTAACGTTACTAAAATGCTCCGAGCATAGCCTCTCTCTCTACCTCTCTCTCTCTCTCTCTCTCTCTCTCTCTCTCTCTCTCTCTCTCTCTCTCTCTCTCTCTCTCTCGTTATCTTTAAATACAAATCGAAACAGTTCAGTTTGTCAGGTACATGCAACACAGATTACAGTGTTTACATTTGTCTGCTTGAGAAAATACCATGTTCTGCATCTGCAATAAAAATGATTGAAGTGAGATGAACAGTTATTTTTAAATGTGTGATCTAAAGATAAACAAAGGGTTTTAAAAGTGTTATATTTATCTTCTCTTATAGTACCAGAGAGAAGCTGAGGAAAATCAACCAGCAACAAAAGCTAAATTTGTTTATAAAAAAAAATATATATATTTTTTTTGGTATCGATACTTTTCAAGGTATCGTATCGAAGTCGAAATTCCAGTATCGTGACAACACTACCCCCCACTCTCTTTCTCTTTCATTCTCTCTCTCACCCCCCCCCCCCACTCTCTCTCTCTCTCTCTCTTTCTCTCTCTCTCTCTCTCTCTCTCTCTCTCTCTCTCTCTCTCTCTCTCTCTCTCTCTCTCTCTCTCTCTCTCTCTAACTCTTTTATCAGTTATTCCCAGAGAGATTCTGAGAATGAGGTGAAAGTCCATAGTCTGCCTTGTTTTTATGAGACTTCCCACGGTCTGACATCCCAAAGATGTTCTGTACAGAGTACAGACCCTGTCGCCATGTGGTATAAAGCCTCACTTCAGAGTCAGACAGTATCCATTACCTGTGCCGTCTGTTATCTTACAGTCAATGGTCCACTCATGAGTCAAGTGATTGCCAGATTGATGGCATTATATATTTTTTGACAGTTGCTGCTTTCTAGTTGCTGGGAACTGAACACACAAACGCGCACAAAACCCACAAGTGTTCAATGGTTATAGAGGTGCTTCTTCCACAGTATTTGTAAATATTGTTTTGTCACATCAAGTAGCCATGGGTTTAACTGGTTAAATATCTTTAAACACAGCATTAAAGATATTAAGTATATCTCTGACATACTTGCTCTGTAGATGAAGCTCCTTGGTGCCTTTTTGTTATTACCTCTCCTTCCTTGCTTGGTCTAAATTGTTGTCATGGAAACTGGCGCTTAGTGTACTGAGTTCCGTCTGGTGTGGAAATTGCACTCTCTTGAGTGCTTTATCCAGGAAGGGGGACACACCAGGTGACCTTTACCAGATGGTCTTCTGGCACCAAAGCCTTTCTCCTCTCTTTGCTCTGCTCCACAGTCAATCACCTCTCAGCTGATCGGGAGCTTGGAATATTTTGCCCCCTTGGTTATTCAAGCATTTTATAACACATTATCACATTATGTCCAAAAAGTACTAAGTACAAAATGGCATCTGTGTCAGTGGAGGTTATTCCATGACAACACTTGAAACACAAATTCACTCATAATTCATAATTATTATTAATTTACATATATATATATATATATAAATTATTATTATTATTATTATTTTTTTTAATTAGAAATGTTTTCCTCTATAAAAAAAAATGCCAGTGAATTTTTTTTTCTTTAAAAAATGGCCAAAAGTGACAGCTTTGAGCTCTCTGATCAGGCCTGTAGTCAGTAATGGCTAGCTGTCAATCACTCAAGTGCAACTTTCCCTGCACGGGTTGATCTTTTTATTCTATTATCCAATCAAAATAGGCTATTTGAGTCATCTCTTGACTTGACTTGACTAAGCCCTGCCCGTGCAACTTGGCGCACGCTACTCACGAACGCGGGTTGAATGATTGACAGCCCTCGACGGTCTGAGGCTCAATCAGAGAGGAGCTGCGAGACATGGCACATAGACCGCTGCACTTCCGCGTTACATGGAGCTCGTGAGGAGGAGGGGGGCGGGGGGACGAGAGCAGAGCGAGTAACAAGACGCTTTAGGGAAGTGAGGAAGGAAGGAATGTTTATGATTCCCAAGATGTGATGAGGAGATATCAATAGACAGAGAAGGAAAGAAGGAAGCTGCAATATTAAATGGAAGATGAGATCGGTCACTGCTTTGGCTGTTGTGTGGTGAGTGCATTTAAAATATATATATATATATATATTTTACAGTGATTATGATTATTCATTGGCCCGATGTGGCCTTGCGTGTGTAATAATAAGGTAGCCCAAGGACCACATGAGTCGCGGCAAGCCTTGCTAGCGTTTCTAATCAAATATTAATATCGCCGCGGGGAGGGGGGGGGCATAATCCCACGGGACAATGGGATTGACCGATATGTTTACCAATATTCCAATGTACAGTTTTGCTGTACCATTGACTCAGAATGGTCTGTTTTATTGAAATCGTCACAGCAGTATAGTTTGTTTATACTTCAGAAGTCATTGGCCCGCTGTGGCCTTGCGTGTGTAATAATAAGGTAACCCAAGGACCACATGAGTCGCGGCAAGCCTTGCTTGCATTTCTAATCAAATATTAATATCGCCGCGGGGAGGGGGGGGGGGGGGGGCATAATCCCACGTGACAATGGGATTGACCGATATGTTTACCAATATTCCAATGTACAGTTTTGCTGTACCATTGACTCAGAATGGTCTGTTTCATTGAAATCGTCACAGCAGTATAGTTTGTTTATACTTCAGAAGTATGATATCTAAACATGGTCCCCAAAATGAGTGGAAGCGAATGAGGAGCCTGACACCTGCTGGGAGGAATGGGGGTGTTGCAGCGTTGGGGATGTTTAAAAAATATTATTTAATATATAATATAATAATTTTGTGCTTCACCAAGAAATTTTGTCAGCAGCCGCCACTGATCTGTGTGTATTCACTTAGGTAAACATACCTAACTCAATGTATACTTTAGCCTTGTATCTGCCCAATACTGATACTCTACTTTAGCCTTGTATCTGCCCAATACTGATACTCTACTTTAGCCTGGTATCTGCCCAATACTGATATTCTACTTTAGCCTGGTATCTGCCCAATACTGATATTCTACTTTAGCCTGGTATCTGCCCAATACTGATACTCTACTTTAGCCTGGTATCTGCCCAATACTGACTTACAAGTTCTGTACAACAGATCAGCAGGAAGGGTACAACTCTTTCAGCTAAGTTAGAGTGCAAGTTTCAGGTTGAAACTTAGGTGATGGAGTCTTGAGTGCATAGTAATGAAGACATATTAGCATAATAGGTAGTAATATAGGCAAGGATGATTATTTAGTAGCAAAGTGCATGATAGTAAAAGGTAATTTTTATATATTTCTTCAGATATTGATTGAAGAAGTGTGTTTTTAGAAGTGTTTTTAGCCAGCCATTCAGCCAGCAGGCCACAAATACACGCACCCGACACCGATATGACTACAATGTTCACAGCTTGTTCTATAGGGACCAAAGAGCCTTCAACGCATAGAGCACTGAGCCGCTGTCATTAGTGCCAAAAGGATTGTATAGTGGCAATGGCAAATAGGATTCATTATGAATCATAGGAAGGATCACTCAACCTCGTCTTCCCTGATCAAATTGATTTCCATTGGGTTCCATTCAACTGGGTTCTTCCTCCCTGAGGATGCTACTTACATTTTGAAATGAGATAATGAAGAATGGTAAAGTTTGTTTAGCTACTACTGTTACTCTGTCTCAAAATTCACCTCTGCACTAGATTTCAGCACGTTGCACACAGCTGCCTATAAAGTTGTTCTGCAATATCACACAGCTGTTATGTACAGTATGTGTAGAGTTGATTGTCTTCTATTGGTTTTCCCACTGATTACCAAATCTCTGCGTTTGTGGCCCTCAGGAGTATTTCAGGTTCCACAGGACAAGGCTCTGTCTGGGGAGTACCTGCCTTTTCAAACAACAATGTGACTGGGGTTAGGTTACTTCGGGAAATCAGGTCACAAAGCTTACATTCCCTTGCTTGCTTTTGTTTGAGAGACTGGCAAAGACACACACACACACACACACACACACACACACACACACACACACACACACACACACACACACACACACACTCTGCCGATCCTTCTCATCTACTTATTTCCTCTTACAGAGACGTTTTTAGAGAAGAAGATCTTTGGCTCTTCAGTTGTATGTTATTGCCTTGTACCAGAGATGTCTTAACGTCACCAATAACATGTTCTCCCAAACAGGAAACACACACAGTCCACTTGAAAAGCAAACTCGGGGCAAGTCCTCTAATAAATCCTGGACAGTTGGATAGTCGTGTTGTGTCCTTTGTTCTGTGCTAACGAGCGGCTGAGCCTGATGATGAATAGGAAGCTTGTGGATGAGATGCTTTCTGAAGCCTGAAGGGGGTCTCCATGGTAACAGACGGAACTGGGTGGTTGTTGTCAGATTCTTTCCATACACTCTGACCTCACAGAGGACCTCGTACAAACGTACAAAACCTTGTCATTCTGCAATCTGTTCTGAGTTTGATATCCGTTTTCAAGGGTTTTTAAATATATTGATCTTAAATCTTAATGTTGGGGTCCCGAATTCCCGCAGAGCTCTGTTGACTAAGAGCACTAACATTTAGCACATGAATCTAGGGACTCTAGAGTCAAAACAATGGGATAAGGTATTTTATTTAGTTGCCAGGCGACATTCTGGACTCTGGACTTATGGATTAGGAAATTCTTCAGCCTCTATTATGATCCAGTATTATTTCAGTAAAGTAGCTTATGCATTATAACTGAGTAATAATGAGCACTGCCTAAGATTTATATTAGCGCTCACTTTCATACTCATTCTTTTGGTGTTTTTGTTTGCTAGTCTTCATGCGTGATACAGGACAATATGTAAAAGAAAATAAGACATTGCAGTGTTTGGTCCAGATCTGTTTGTCATAAAAGTTCCTGAGTGGGAGGATCCCTGGACCGAGGGGTGTCATTCACTCTGCACCACGTGATTGGCTGAGGCTGAGAAACACCTCTGCTGGTGTGGCCAATGAGAGGAGGAGATTTTTGGAGGTTTTGGATTGGCTCGGACAAAAATGTTGGCCTCTGGTTAGTACAAACAGATGCGGTTTGGATTCCTGCAGGGTTTCATTGTGTTCCACGTATGGCCTTTCACTCGCCACAGTCATGCTGTTTCGAACATCTGTTGTGACTGTGTGTGTGTGTGTGTGTGTGCGCGTGTGCACCTGTGTGTCTAATCTATATGTAAATGCGTGTGTGTGTGCGCAAGAGTGCTTGTCAGCCAGACTGCTTCCACAGTTCATGGACACGATTATTTGTCCTCTGTAGATAATCAGCTGCTTGTGAGGTTTTATCTCAGAAAGGATGTAGAAAAGGAAGGAGAGGCTTTAAAAAGAAATCACCACACATAGTTAGGGGTGGGAATCACCTGAGGCCTCACGATACGATACTATGACGATACTTGAGTCACGATACGATAGTATTGCGATACTAAATATATTGCGATATGCTGAGTATTGCGATACTAATATTGCGATATATTGCGATTTATTACCTTTTTCCAACTGCAAAGTAAAACTTTGTCAACATGTTTTATCTAATAAAATAAAGTTCAGTCTGTTCATCTCACTTCAATAATTTTTATTGCAGAACATGGTATTTTCTCAAGCAGACAGATGTCAACACTGTGTTGCATGTACCTGACAAACTGAACTGTTTGTATTACAGTCATATTCCAACTTAACTGAATGCACATGTGTGTGTGGACTACTGTACTATTACAGGTATTGAAATTAACAATGCAACTTCCTTATACAAATAAATATATACAACAATTCTTAATTTTTTTTGGTATTTTTTATGAATAATTAAATATCGATACTTGGCGTCCCTGTATCGATACAGTATCGCCACGCAAAGTATCGCGATACTACTACGTATTGATTTTTTCCCCCACCCCTACATACAGTATCAGAATAACTTCACTCGCCAATGTAGGAATACACTGGAATTTGACGTGTTCATCAGCGCAAGGACATGTCATACAGTACAACAATTTCTGTTTGATGGGTTAGTTATTTTAACCCAGTCAGTTAATGTCTGCTTCACTGTCATAAATCCTCAGTCATAAACTAAAGGTTAAGTGAGGCGAGATGTCTCTGTCATATCTGTGTCTGGTGTGTCACAAGGTCTGAGTTATCTCACAAACCTTTTACATAAGACATTTAGCGTAAAACTAGGCCTACTTTTCGGACTCAAAAGGTCAAAGGAAGAAAAAAAAGTTCCATTATAACATGTGTCTTTCCCCCACTATAATGGTGCAAAATAAATCACTGGATAATAATTGTGAAACCATGATAATTACCACAATATAATCGTACGATAATTGTCATCAACCCTAGATCTCACTAATGTGTCTCTATATTTTTGTATAATTCTTTTCTCATGGTTTCTTATTCTGGAATAATGTTGCCATGACCTGCTACTTAAAGAAAGGGGAGCACTTAATGTAGAGCAGATGCTTGTTTGCATAAAATGTTGCAAAGTAATTTCTGTTGGCGAAGAATTGTGTGTGTGTGTGTGTGAGAGTGAGTGTATGTGAGGGAGAGAGAAGCTGACTCCACACATTTCTAACTATATGCTCTTGTTGTTAGTACTTTATATATATTGTGTCACAGCCTCGATGCACAGATTTATCTATTGTCATTATTATCCATGGCATATACTCTCTTTGTCTTATGGTTAAGTGTTATAATCCCATTGAATGATTTTGATTATTCTTGTTTAGAAATTTACTGCCGTTGTACTTGTGTGATGCGTGCATGATGAATAAAGACTTCACTTAGAACTAGGGTTTAGTACAGTTCACAATTGAACCGATACCGGTACCCAGTGATGCAGTGGTGGTCCCACTCGGTACCACGCCGTCCTAGCAGTTTTTTCTGAGCAGAAGTATGCGCACCGACGTGCACGCGCGGGCACACAAAAATGCGTTCACAATTTTCACTGGACTCGTCGCGCCGTGCGCCAAGTACCCGGCACTTATCTATCACCTAGACTTTGCATAATAATAGGATACCGATAGGCTAGCATAACAAAGAACGAGAAGAGCCAAACCAAAATACAAGCCCTGCGGGTTTGCTTGATCTGTGGAACCTCTCACTATGTGACAAATGGTCCCGACTGGAAGGATGAGGCATTAAGTTGTGCTTCAGAAGGAAACTGTCCTTCTGTAAACTAAGTTACATTGTTAATTTAGTTTGTATCTACTTTTCTAGTTTAAGTTAATTCAATTAAAGAAATTGTAACTACAATTACATTTAAAACATTGTTTGTTTTTCAACCATATCTGTTGACAATATAATTTCTTTATATATTGAAGGCTACATCCTGCTACCTTTTTCAGCTTCTCTATTTCAAGCCAATATTTACAAAAACTAAACTAAAACTAGTAATTTCCTATACAAACATGTTTCCTACTATTTATGCATAATAATCATCTGTTCTGTGCGCAAGCGAGGGAACATGTGTGCGCGTGGTGTCCAGGCAGTTCTGATATTACGACTGTATCCCTGCCGGTACCTGTCAATCGATACCGGTACCCAACAGTACCCTTTTCCGGTACTTTACTCTCTAAAAATGTAAACTACCTATCTCAGTTGTAAAAAAAAATTAAAAATTCCAAACTTAAAATGATCTATTATCATTATTATTTATTTAGAACAATTTGTTAATATATATATCAAGATTTTCAAGATTTCAAGAGGTTTATTTGTCACATGCATACCAGGGCGGCATACAGTGAAATGCAGGTGGTCATGCCCGCATCGATTGTGCAATAATACAATAATAAAATAGGCATACAAAAAACAGGTAATAAGAAGGCATAAGATGTGCATGATAACAATAGACTAAGGATTTGGATAGTATTTTTTTTTTTTATCATTCCGTTTGGGCTGTGGGCGGTGCTTTATGTCTGAAGTAGTTGATTGAAGGCTCCGTGTCCTCTGCGAAAGCATGCAATTGGTCCACTGATGGATACATCTTGATATTTGTCTAGTCTAGTGTGTTCATTAGATGGGTGAAATCCTCTTTCAGTGCCTTCAGTGTTTTCTTAGGCAGTTAGCCTCGCTGGTATGGGCGCCATTGGCGTTAGCCACGCTTCTACAGGGCTCTACGCTAACCTTTTTCACTAGGGGCACAGGTGCTCCTAAATGAAAAAAGTTAGGAGCACACAAAGAAATTTAGGAGCACCCAAAAATATTTAGGAGCACAGTGAAAATATTTCAAGTAAAAGATTTTTTTTTTTTTCTTTTTAATAAATGTATACCGTATTTGTACTGTGCGTGCATGTGTGTAAATTAGCTCTTGCTACAACCCTGCATGTTTACATTTTGTATTTTGTACTTGATGTTCATTAACATGTGCTGTCCCTATCAAATAAACTATCAAATCAAACTACTGCTACAAAAGTAACAGTCACTTAACTTTAGCTTTTGCCCCTTTTAACATGCCTATGTTTTGGCTGTGTTGCTCTTCTAGAGAAATAATCCTTTCAGGGTTGCCTATTGAAATACTGTACACCTCCAGTACAGAAACATTGTTTATGAGTTTGCGTGTCAGGTAGACCATTGATTGACAGTCGAGTCTGCCAATTACGTCACACCGCTTGCACTCCGGCCGTCCGGCGCTGCAGCTAGACCCTATTGCCCACCTCTGCTGTTCATAACGCTAGCCAAGTTACACAGTGGGCCAGTTACTTTGGTGTAGGGGTGTAACAATGCATCGATCCTAAGGGGAAAATTCAACTGCATCGATTTGAAAATGTTAGAATCGATTATCGCAATTTGAATGTGTACACAGTGTTATGTTGTTATCATGTCCGTTACAGTCAACACAACGGCATACGCTACTGCATCAACGTTATGATTAACAAAGCAAGGCATTCGTTTTGTTGCATTAACGTTATATTACTATTGCTATCGCTAAATCTAGGTGTTCTAAAATATATTGCTATTGGTAAGACTAGAAGTTACATGTCTCGGGAAACTCGCATATCGCAATGGTGGCGTTTCAGGAAGTAAACAAGCCAAATGAGAGCTTCCGATTGGTCATTTGCTTTCTTTCTCATGAAACCAGTCACGTCACTCTACTGTGATTGGACCGTTGGCTTGAGTGCAATGTGGGACTTGTAGTTTTTTTAACGATCTCGCGGCGGAGGAAAAAAAAGACGAGAGGCTATAATCTGTACTCGCAAAGCGTGCGCGTAATTGATTTTTACGGTTCGCACACACATATTTTTAGGGGCATATGCGAGCAATTTGGTCGCACTGTAGAGCCCTTTTCTAGGCCTCTTTGCTTTTGGAAAGAATGGAAAAAAATAAATAAAAAATGTGTATTTTCTTTTTTGCATTCGATTAAGAGGTTGGCAGTCGACTACGGCTCCTTTCGATCAATTATTCGACTAATCGGGGTCAGCCCTAATATATATACACACGCATATCTTTAAATAAAACATTTTCTTTTGAATTACCGAAATGTGGCACCGGTGGATCTCACGTGAATCGGTACTCGGTAGTACCGATGTGATTTGGTCGATACCCTTAAAAGTACCGGAATCTGTACCCATCCCTACTTAGAACATGGACAGTATATGTATTACCAGCACCTGTGTGTACTTTCTTTTTTAAGAATATTTATATCAAACCATTTTTCAGTTCACTTTTGTATTTCCTACACTCATAGCCCCTTAGTTTGAAAGGTGGTCTTCAATTAACACATTGGTCGCCAAAATCGCTTTTCAGCGGTATTACCCGCCATGCGTTGACCGCCAACATCGCTGTACAGCGTTTTTGAGATCAATATTTCATTTTTTCGCCATGGCATTCATAATTCATCCACCCAACCCCCGATGCCCTAGCGGGAACCTAGATGGGACTGCAACGGCTCAATACCACCGCCTGGTGGATGGTCTGGCGAGTTACACTCTCGCAAAAACCGGAAGTGTCATCGGTGCATCGAGGAAATTCCTCCGGCAGTCACATCTCGCTACGGGACTCCTGACAGACACTATAGTACATATGGATCGCTTTCTAAACGTAATAATCGATATGATTTCGGCGTTTATTGCGCCATACAAACCAGAAATGGACCTAGGCGATCGGCGTCGAATAATTGGGATCTTACACCGCCAGTCTCATCGGCCCACGGTAAGAGAACAGTAACGTTATTTTCAGCCCGATTGTTTATTCATTTCACTGCAATGAACCATCTGATCAATATATCACCCATACTACATCAAGCCGTTACTGATGATCAAGGAATTATAAACGACCCCCCCCCCTTTCCTCCACGCATGATGAAGCATAATGTATACCGATCATATACATTTGAATTTTTTTATATAGCGTGTATGGGAAAGAAACGCCAATCGATAATCTATCATGTGTTTGGGCCTATAACTAGCGTTTTTGGAATTACAGCAGATACGATTAAAAACATACTTATATTCTCGAAGGTATTAACACAACCAGGGGAGGAAATTAGGCCACTTTACTGGCCAAATGCTAGTATTTTTTACGTTTGGCTGGTAAAAAAAATCAGATACTCGCCAGTTGGCTGGTAAGCCAAAAAGTTAGTTTCCTCCCCTGCTGGCGAGTATACAAAAAAATTAAACATTCTGCAATCACTGCACTGGCAAACGGTGCGCGTCTTCTGAGTGTTCGCTTTAGTTGACAGTGCCACGAGAGCACTGCACAAGACCACCCGCGGACATATAATGTTTAATAAACGTTTGCGCAGTACTGGCCAACCCGCGGACATATAATAATAAAAGTCCCGCGGTACTAGGCTAGCCATCAGGAGCACTCGCAAACAGATAACGTTAAACACAGCAGAAGATGGAAAACAGACAGACTGACCAACGGGGAACTGCATCCAACCCTAGTACAACCCTCGAGTATAAGTTACTAAGGACACATTTAAATCACAGAGGTGTAATGTTAGTCTACTGGAACTGTATACAGTGGTTAGCTTCTAGTTAGCGTTTTAGCTATAGCTGCTTGCTAGCTAACGTTAGCCCCGTGTGCTCAAACCAGCCAGCTAGGTGTATCTGTTATGACTATAATGTTTCCAAAAAAGCACCGGACTACGACGTAAGGTTAGACATTTTATTTCATGCTCAAAAGCCCCTGGCTTGCACATCGCAGTCACGAAAGGGGCTAGCTCAACCAGTGCACTGTGCACAACAGCACACCAACCCAACTGACGTTACCACAACACTTGACGGTACTTCACAGCACTGTCGTAAGACCACCGTGCTGTCTTAAAGGCACAGTGTGCCTACCCAGATGCATACACAACATTGACGCGGCTTGACATACAAAGAAGTAATTATCACAATTAGCGATTTTTTTTGTCTGGTAAAAAATCTGTTTGGCTGGTAAAAAAAATCAGATACTCGCCAGTTGGCTGGTAAGCCAAAAAGTTAGTTTCCTCCCCTGAACACAACAATGTATGAATGAAAAAGTATAACGTTCCCACATCCTGAACGATAGATAAGCGATGTTGAATGGGCCATAGTAATGCAGATATAGCAATACAATTTAAAAAGTTATAGCCCTGCAAAGAAGGTAAACATCTCCATAGGCTTTTAACGGTGGCAGAGAGGGGTATGAGATGGGCACAACCTCCGGCGGTCAATGTGTTAAGACATGTCAAGAAGGAATTTTATTTGCTATGCTTTTTCACTGTCAAGAGTTGATTGGTTAAATTCAGATAATGCCGTATACTGTAATGTTACCAGGGCTGTGAGATGTTTGGCATTGGTAAACATTTTCCAATAACCAATACAGTATATATATATTTTAAAAACTTTTTTAGGCGTCTAAAAGATAAAGAAATGTGATAGTACTTTAAAGAAACACTCCAACATTTTGGGAAACACTTACTTGCCATCTTCTCCAGAGTCATTCAAGAAAACTGATCTCAGTTTAATCTCTCTGTGTCCAGTAGCCCCAGAGAGAGGTGATCTAGGTGCATGCTAGCCTAGCTTAGCACAAGGACTGGATGCAGTAGAGAGCAGCTAGCCTAGCTTAGCACAAGGACTGGAGGAAGTAGAGAGCAGCTAGCCTAGCTTAGTTCATTGATACCCAACTCACCTATGAAGCGGCCTAAGCCCTGTGACAATCACAGAACAAGTAATGTAACAGAGGTTAGTTTCACCCGTATGTCCTGGCCTCGCGTGATGTCTGGTCGTCTCGTCCTCCCATCTAACCTAAGTTCAGTCTCAGCTTAGGTTACTACCTGTACCTCCCCTCCCCCTCGCTGCTATGATGCCTGAATTTCCCCAAGGGGATCAATAAAGGAATATCTTATCTTATCTTAGAAGTTAGAATGAAGTTGCTCCTCCTTCAATTCCCTAACACTGACGGTAGCCAAAAGTAACAAAAAGGTTTTTAATGATAATTACCATCTGGTTTGAGGGTGCAGGAATAACATAAAAGGATAACAAACAGGGGCGGTCAGGTGGCGTAACGGAGATTGCGTTCGTCACCAACCCCGGAGCGGCTGGATTCGCCTGTTCGAATCCAGCTCACAGCTCCGGGGTTGTCACCAGCTTGGCTGGCCGTTCACACTAATACAATTGGCAGTATTAGAGGGTGGGAGAAGCTGGTGGGGTGGGTCCGGGTCGTTGTAAACAGCGACTCCTACAGTTCGGTCGGGGCGCCTGCTAAGCGCGGATAGGATCTAAGTGGGATAGTGTGATCCTTCCACACGCTACGCCCTCTCAGTGAGAATCCGCGCTGCCAGGTGAAAAGAAGCGGTTGATTGGCTGGACGTGTGTCGGAGGAAGCACGTGGTAGCCTCCACTCTCCCAGACCGACTGTGGTGGGTAAGTGCGCAGCGACCAGGAAGGGGATTGGGAATTGGCATAACGACTAACATTGGGATGGGAGAAAATCGGAGGAAAAAGGAGGGGGAAAAAGATAAAAAAAAAAGGGATAACAAACAAACTAATGACAGGACTGTGCAGACAGGATCAGCCACCTACCCACATTCAAAACCGCTCTAAAAGAGCACCTACGGGAGGCTGCAATTAGAAACTGGCCACCGTAAATGTCCTAACCCCCCCACCCCCACCAAATAGACAGTCTCCTCCCCACCGTATGTATATATTCTCTCCCCACCGTATGTATATTTCTCTCCCACCCACCTACCCCCTCCTAATGTACAGTATCCTCCCCACCGTATGTATATATTCTCTCCCCACCGTATGTATATTTCTCTCTCGCCCACCCACCCCCTCCTAATGTACAGTATCCTCCCCACCGTATGTATATATTCTCTTGTCAGGATCTATGGGTAACAGTACTGTATATTTGCATATCATATATGTCACACACAAATGTAACAGTACTATATACCTGTATGTCAATGTCATGCATGTCCCTATGCCATAAATGTCATGATGTCATGTATGTCATAAATGTCACTATGAATTGAAAATGGGGGACCCTGATGTAAACAAGACAAACGTCTTTCTCTGGTCTGCATCTCCTTAACAATTGTGTGTATTGAGCTGTACTGTATTGTACCCATTCTGCAATCTGTTAATAAAGTTTTCAATCAATCAATCAATCAATCCTATATGATTGGAAGATCACATGTTTTATCCTAGCAACAGCCAGGGTCCAACCCTGTGAAAGGGTCCTTTAGCAAGATGCTCAACCGCCTACCTGATCTATGAAAATAAAAGTCTAGACATTGACGACGTTTCCTTATCAACAGTGCAGAAAGTTCTATTGACCGAGCAACAAACTTTAGAATCCTGGTCCCAGTCAGCGCTCCAGTTGCGACTAAACATCAAACATTATAAGAATCTTGATCTATGCTATTCTGCTCTTTCTGCTATTCTGCTCGTAACATGAAAGATTCAGATTCAGACAACTTTATTGATCCTGCGTGGGGCAATTCATATTTGTAGCTTCACAGGTAACAAGTAACAAAAACAACAAACAACAAAACAAAACATCTCAATGACAGCACGGCAACAACAACATTCCATGTAATACACAATCCAGTCAAAGTAAAAACAGACAACTAAGTGTAAAAGGCTACTTAAAATGACTACTGACTGTCTGTGTTTAAAAGTCTGATAGCCGAGGGGACAAGATTTGGCGTAACGGTTGGTCCTACTTGGTGGAACGTCATAACGGCGGCCAGAGGGCAACAGTGAAAACCGCTGAGACAGAGCGTGAAGAGGTTGATTTGTGATGCTCGTCCCCTTCTTGACCACCTGGTCCGTCCAGAGAGAACATAGGTCTCTCTGTTTTACTCCAATTATTTTTAGAGCACACTTTCACAATATACTGTAGGCTGTTCTTTAATAGATAGGCCACTGAACCAGCAGATAAAAGAAAAAGTTAAGAGGCTTTCAATAAAATAACTATAAAAAGTGCTCAGGATCTTCGCACTAACATTAAAAGAGTTCAGCTTTCTCAGCAGGTAGATCCTCTGCATGTATGCGTGTCACAGGTAGGGTTGGGTACCTTTCACATGTGAATCGATACCGGTACCCAACGGTACCTTTTTTGGTACTTTAGTCTCTAAAAATGTAATCTACCTACCTCAGTTAAAAAAAATAAAAACTTAAAATAATTTATTATCATTATTATTTATTTTGAACAATTTGTTAATATATATATATATAATATTGCAGCGAGCATTGTCTGCATCTAGCTTTGTAAAGTGTAACCACACGTTCGACAGTTTTCGGCTTGCCATCGCCCCGACTGCTTTGTTGTTGAATCAAGTCAAATCCTAGGTAAGCGTGTATTGTGTGCGCGTGAACGTTGACGTGATCGTGCGGCACACTTCATAGGTTTCGTTTTGCGGTAAATGAAACGTTGATGTCATCGGACAAAACATTTATTTAAAAAGTACCGAAATGTGGCACCGGCGGATCTCGCGTGAATCGGTACTCGGTAGGTACCCTTAAAAGTACCTGATTCGGTACCCATCCCTAGTCACAGGGCATATCCTAAGTAATAAATCCCTTATAATACCTGTGTGTAATGTGGGTGAAACTGCCGTTTTAAATTCCTACATTTGGATGTTTAGGTGCCATTTTTACAACATGTTTGAAATGGGCTTTGTTCTTCACATCTCCTTTGTATTTCCCGCCTCCGGGCACTTTTATTTTACTTTCATTGTGTTTCTGTCCTGCAGGGAGTAAAGAAGCCCTTCGCCGAGGTCATCAAGGCCAATATTGGCGACGCCCATGCCATGGGTCAGCAGCCAATCACCTTCTTCCGCCAGGTCTGTACCTGAGCCCCCACCCCTCCCCCAGCCTATTATCTAAACATAGAACCTTTGTTTATTTATGTCTCCTGAGGCCCATTTTCTTCCCCTGTAAACAAGCAGGTGTCAGATTTGTGTACAGTAATTTGCATAATAATTCCCTGTCCATTCCTCATCCTTCTCTCTCTCTCTCTCTCTCTCCCAGGTTTTGGCGCTCTGTTCATACCCCGAACTCTTGAATGACAATACATTCCCAGCAGATGCCAAAAATAGAGCGCGGCGTATTCTGCAGGCATGTGGAGGGAGCAGTCTGGGTATGCGTTCAGTGCGCTGGCTTACTGTGTAACATGCACAGTAAGCGTTTCTATAACTCTGCATTATCTAGTTACCGCGGTGTCACCTTCAGTCTCACGCCATCTGCATGTTCTTTGGGGGGGTATGGAAATTGTTTGTGTGTTTATCATCGGAGAGTGATTGGAGGGCGACAGTGGCTCGGGAGGTAGAGCAGTCGTCTGGTAATCCGGAGGTTCCCAGTTCGATTCCCGATCCTCCCGCGCAGCGTGTCGGAAGTGTCCTTGAGCAAGACACTTACTTAACCCCTAACTGCTTCCGATGAGCAGGTTGGCATCTTGCATGGTTGCCTCCGCCGTCGGTGTGTGGATGAATGGGTAAAATGTGAGGAACAAATTGTAAAGCGCTATATAAATGCAGCCATTTACCATTTGAAGTCCTAGTGAGTAACTTCCATGCGTTCTGTGAAAAGTGTCCTCTTTGCCTTCCCAGGTGCTTACAGTGCCAGCCAGGGCATAGACTGTGTGCGCCAGGACGTGGCTCACTACATTGAGCGCAGAGATGGCGGCATTCATTGCGATCCAGAAGACATCTACCTCACCACAGGGGCCAGCGACGGCATCGTGGTACAAAATTGCCTTTTTTAAATAGATTTCTTTTTTATTTAAATTTTCTTTTTGATTCTCTTTTTCCCCCTCCTTCTTTTTCCGATTTTTCTCCCATCCCACCCTTCCTGGTTGTTGCGCACTTTCCCCTACTGTTGGTCCGAGAGGCCGGAGACTGTCGCACACTTTCCTCCGACGCACGTGCAGCCTGCCGGCAGGCCAGC
Organism: Notolepis coatsorum; assembly: GCF_963971535.1. Taxonomy (NCBI): domain Eukaryota; kingdom Metazoa; phylum Chordata; class Actinopteri; order Aulopiformes; family Paralepididae; genus Notolepis; species Notolepis coatsorum. The sequence continues at coordinate 45,808,603 of NC_140177.1, forward strand.
CTGGCCGCACAGATTCTCACTGGGAGAGTGTAACGTGTGGGAGGCCGCACTACCTCTCACCAGATCCTACCCTCGCTGAGCAGGCGCCCTGACCGAACTGTAGGGGTCGCTGTCCACAACGCCCAGGACCCACCCGCCAGCTTTCCCACCCTCTAATACTGCCAATTGTATTAGTGTGAACGGCCAGCCAAGCTGGTGACAACGCCGGGATCTGGATTCGAACACGCGAACCCAGCATCTCCGGTGTTGGTGACGAACGCAATCTCCGCTACGCCACCTGACCGCCCTTAAATATATTTTGAATGTATAGTTACTCATGTAAAAGAACGCCGAAATAAATCTATGGTGAAAGATTGAATCGCAAATAGAATGACTTTTCAGGCTTTTCATCAGAGACGGGGAGGAGCTGAGACATGGAGCTCCCTGGCTACGTCCGTCACCAGCTCTGGGGAAATGAGCAGACAAGGGAGTAGGGACTCTACCAAATGAATGGAATCGGATGTAAAATTGCTTGTACCAGTAAAGGAAGAGGAGGCATATTTGATTGAGCTACAGATTTGACATTTTTAGGGTCTTGGAAACATATTGACATTTTAAACTCGGAATGTCATTCAGTGGATCTTTTTTAAAAGGGATTTATTTTGGGTGCAGACTGATGACGATTTACCAAAAAAAACTGGTAAACTAGGCTAACGATTTGGCTAGTTTTGACATCAAATTGACATTAAATATGACAATAATATGAAAATATTATTTAAATTGCTATTCAGCACAATTCAGTTCCTCTAATAACGTGAGTGACGTGTACTCTCAGTGAGGACATTGCATGCCATTCATTTTCCCTCCTGTCTTCCCTCTTCCTATATCCAGCCTCTTTATCAATCACTCATTTTGTGATTATTAATTCATATTCTCTGTGCATCATATGCTATGTATGGGTCTCACGCCCCTCTCCTCTCTCCATCTGCCTCAGACCATGCTGAAGCTGCTGGTGTGCGGCGAGGGGGCGGACCGCACAGGAGTGATGATCTCCATCCCCCAGTACCCACTGTACTCGGCCGCCCTGGCTGAGCTGGCCGCCGTGCAGGTCAACTACTATCTGAACGAGAGCACGTGCTGGAGCATGGACATCAGTGAGCTGCAGCGCTCCCTGGAGGAGGCCAGGCGACACTGCAACCCCCGGGCCATCTGCATCATCAACCCCGGGAACCCCACCGGTAAACATGTGAAGAGTTTTTAGATGCCAAGCACCTCCTAGACTGTCACTCACTCACTCACTCACTCACTCACTCACTCACTCACTCACTCACTCACTCACTCACAGTTAACCACTTTGCCAATAGTGGCGGCTCACTGGGATTGCACTTTTGTGCACAGTTGCTGCTTCCGTTCCATGCTACATACTATATTGTATGCAATTTTTCAATATGTGATCTGTTAGTATGCAAATAGTGTATGTGACAGAGATTTGTATGCACACCAAAAGCACCAACATTTGAAGTATAGAGAGGATGGTTGCTACACAATCGTTTCAATCCAATAATTATTTGCGTCAGGTCATTTCCAGTGCCATTTTCGATTCCGGGTCAGCAGAAAACCTCTAAACAAACATAAAAAAACATACTGGCCATTGAAACATCATTTGTGTGTTTTTTTGGCAAAACTAACAGTATATCCTCCTGACAGCACAGCTAGCAAGTGGAAACAGCTGTGAGGGGATTTTCTTTCTTCTTCTGGTACAAATAGCCACTTCCACCTGGGTGCGCAGTCCTGTACATACTTTATGTAGTAGTAGTAGTATATACAATGAATTCGGAAAGCAGCCGAGTGTTCTTATTATACCAAAATGAGATATCCATCATCCTAAAGGACGTGTCGTCTAATCTACTCTTCCTAATTGCTGGTGTTAAAAGTCACTATTGAACATGATTGGAAGCAACGGCCATCTTCAGATCTTGCTAACGACTGTCGGGTTACCTCCCAATTGTTTACAAAACTGATTTTTATCATGATCAACCCTTCATGTCATGCTTGCTGTTGTCACACGACTAGGTGTTTTTTTTTATGTGACAAATTAACTGTGAACTGTACCTGTCTTCAGGTCAGACATCAAGACATCATTGGTCATCATCAGAGATGGCACAAACTCCATCAGTGTATTAAACCAATGGTTCTCAAACGTTTTCATGTCAGGGAACCCCCGATTTGATATGTAACAGACTATAGACCCCCATTTTACAAGATGGTGTTCTATCCGAGAAGATATTTGTTGTTAGATATGTTTTACTTCCATAAATCCATAACTGTTTTTAGGTATGGAGATATCAGAGGAGAGAGTAAAACCTATGATCAAATACTAATTTGTATACATTCTTTAATTGTGATCATTTCGAGTGAAGACATTTTAAAATAAAAATGTCCCCATTTAGCTGGGAACCTCCTTGAAGGCCATTGATGTGGAACAACATAGTCTTTGATTAACACAATGAGCGCCACGCATCATGAGCATTTTATAGCTATATTGCCAGCGCTGTAAGCCTATGGAGTTGCTCACCTTCTTTGCAGGGCTATAACTTTTTAAATATTATAGCTATATCGACATTACTATGGCCCATTCAACATCGGGTATCTATCGTTCCGGATGTGGGAACGTTATATTTTTCCATTCATACATTGTCGTGTTAGTAGTAAGTATGTTTTTAGAGTGGTCTGCAGTAATTCCTAGAACGCGAGTTATAGGCCCCGATGCATATTATACATAATCGTTTGGCGTTTTGTCCCTATACACGCTACATAAAAAAATTCAAATGCATATGATCGGACCGGTATACATTATGCTCCATCATGCGTGAAGGAAAGGGGGGGGGGGGTCGTTTATGATTCCTTCATTGTCAGTAACGGCTTTCTTTAGTACGACATCATACGTTGAGCAGATGGATTGCAATGAAATAATTGGACAATCGAGCTGGAATTAACATTGTGGCCGATGAGTCTGGAGAAAAAATATTCCAATTATTTAATTTCCATCTGCTAGATCCGTTTTCCGTTTGTACAACGCAATAAATGCCGAAAGCATATTGATTCTTGCGTCTCGAAAGCGATCCAATGCACTAGAGTGTTTGTCTGGATCCACATAACAAGAGAGCTCTGCCCGGAACATATTCACCGATGCACAGAACGCACCATCCTGTTTAGAGTGAGTGCAACATCGCCCGAAATCCACCAGGCGGCGGTATTGAGCCGTTGCAATATCAGACAGAGTGCCAGAGTCTCCCAGAGCATTGCTGGATGAATTATGAATGGCAATAGCGAATAAAGGAAATAACGATCATAAAAACGAGTTTACTCGTTATTGGTGTTATTCGATTGGCGGGCAATAACGAGTTAACTCGTTCTTGGCGCAGAAGCAGTTAAGGATAGAGTTTACATGACATGTTGCAACATGGAGAGACCTAGGTTACAGCAAAGGGCCTTAGCCTAGATCTCTGTAGAATGGAGAGCTAACAAAATATTTATACAGGAGAGTAGACTAGATTAAGTGCTACCTTGGCTTGGTGTACAGACTAGTATGAGTTATATATATGATATGCAGACTATGAGAAGGCTATGTGTGTACAAGGTGAAGGCTGTGTGTATGCATTTGTGTGTAATAGAAAGAGAGCGAGGAGGTGAGAGGTGTAGATAGATACCGTATGTCGGAGTGAAGGCTAGTGTGTGTGTGTGTGTGTGATATGGGAAGAGCGACAGAGAAGTGTGTGTTAGAGAGAGAGAAGTGTGTTTGTACATTTCCCTGTCGCCCTGCAAGGACACATTGGACCCCACTTTGAGAACCAGTAAACTATCCCATTCAATACTGTTGATCAATACTGTGAAGATCAATAAGGAACTGCTGTCAGCCATTGATGTTATAACCACACATTCTATGCGCTTCTGCCTGGACTGTCAGTAGATGGCAGCAGAGGACATAACGTCCAGCCCAAGTGCCCCCAGTCCTCTCAGTAATGTACAAACCTTCTCTCCTGTAGGTCAGGTCCAGAGCAGACAGTGCATTGAGGATGTGATCCGATTCGCAGCGAAGGAGCGTCTCTTCCTGATGGCCGACGAGGTACTTTAAAACAAACCGACGACTCTTATTGATTGTATTTTTCACCCTGCAATATGTGTTAATCAGTTCCTTTTGCATCTAGGTGTACCAGGATAATGTGTATGCCGACGGTTGCCAGTTCCACTCCTTCAAGAAGGTGCTGTTTGAGATGGGCCCAGAATACTCCAATACAGTGGAACTAGCATCCTTCCACTCCACCTCCAAATGTTACATGGGAGAGTAGGTCACTATCTATCTGTCTGTCTGTTTGTCTGTCTGTCTGTTTGTTGTGCTTATTTTCTTTCTTTCTCCCCCCCCTCCCCTCCTCTCCACCCTCCAGGTGTGGTTTCCGCGGGGGCTACATGGAGATCATAAACATGGATCCTGAGGTGAAGGCCCAACTGACCAAGCTGGTGTCTGTCCGTCTGTGTCCCCCTGTCCCAGGACAGGCCCTGATGGACCTGGTGGTCAACTGTCCCCAGCCTGGGGAACCCTCCTATGACAAGTTCATCAAGGTACTCACTCACTCACTCACTCACTCACTCACTCACTCACTCACTCACTCACTCACTCACTCACTCACTCACTCACTCACTCACTCACTCACTCACTCACTCACTCACTCACTCACAACTCAAATGAAGGGTATTCATTTCAATACACTACACATTTTGGGAGTTTTTTGTGTCAGAGATAGTGTAGAAGTTGAGACCCCTGCATCTATAGATAGTGTAGAGGTTAAGACCCCTGGTGTAGAGCAGGGGTCAGCAACCTTTTTGACATGAAGTGCCTGTTTGAAATATAGTTGTAACTAGTGTGCCTCAACAATGTTCCATGCATCGTAAAAAAAAACATTTCTCATAATCAGGTATTTTTAATGATAATTTTTACATTATTACATCATTATTGTTATTGTTATTATTAACAATATTATTATGATGGTTGTATCAACCCTAAATCTGAGTTGGGGCGGGGGTGCAATGCAGACAAACAGTTTTTCTTTACTGAGCTCCGTTATCTGGGGGCTGTAGTTGGTCACTTTAAGCTCCACACCGGAGCATCTTTTAATCCAGCTGTTTGCTGTTCTCTGATATTTTCTGACATTTCGTTGATGCGTCGCTCGACACTTCAAGCTGACATGGGGATATCTTTTATCCTTGATTTGATTGTCTCTTTGTTTGGCAAGCCTTCAAACAAAACATCTGAGCTACAGAGAAAAGCTTCCTTGATATACTCGACTTAAAAAAAATAACCTGTGGGAGGATTTCAACAAGATAAATGCGACAACAGTGCAAAATATTTCACTATAATATTTAAAAAAAAAAAAATTAATGCTGCCCCCTGTGCCAATGAAAATGCCCCCGCGTGCCTATGCAGGCACGCGTGCCTAGGGTTGCCTACCCCTGGTGTAGAGGTTAAGGGCGTCTATAGATAGTGTAGAGGTTAAGACCTGGGAGGGAAGATCTTGTGAGAAAGATCTGGAGCACAGCACAGCAATGTTCGTCAGCTGGAGCACAGATATTCCCAATTTGTTTTTGCACATCTGGTGTTCTGTTCAGTTCCAATTAATTTGCTTCAGCAAATCAGAAGTCTTGTGGTGTGCTGCACTTAATTTAATTTTGTTTTATCTCATAAAAGATGTAACGATTACAAATATATTTGTAAGTATGTAAAGTGTTTTAATTGGTGTGAAATGGTCATGCATGTGATGTGGTTTAAGATGCGTTCTGAGTGGCCTTCACTTAGTTCCAGTAGTAGGGTTTACCCTGCACCTCTGTGCTACTTCATCAGACAAAGAAACAATCCCAAGTCATTGACCTATCTCAAGCTCCACTCTCTTTTCTTGATCCTCCAATCACAACTGTTGATTCCCTCAGACAAACTTTGTCAGTTGCGATTGGAGGATCAAGAAAGGTGGGCGTTGCTTGAGAATAGGGCTGGGCGATATGGCCTAAAAATAAAATCCCTGATTAGATTTTTTTTTAAATTCGATTCTCGATTTTAATCGATTTTTTTTCTCTTGAGAGCTAAAAAAACAGTTTTTATTTGACACAAAAAAGGTATCAAACCAAGATGAATGTCCCTATTGGGATTGAAGTGCAAACCTACCTTTCACCAATCTTCACTTAATTTTTTTTTATAATATATATATATATATATATATATATATAATATAAAAGGTTACTCTTGATCAAACAAAGATGAATGTCCCTATTGGGATTAATAGTGCAATAACTAGCTTTTTCACCATACTTCACTTAAAACAAATAAAATTTGCCTCTTGATCATCAAACAAGAATGAATTTCCCTATTGGGATTAATAAAGTGCAAATCGAACTTTCACCAAACATCACTTTTTGTAAAATAAAAGGTGACTCTTAACACTTTAATCGCCGGAGACGCCGAAACTCGTCATTCCCCGCCATGCTCATTCTGCCGAAGACGCCGTAACACGTCTTTGATATCAATATTTCAAAAATCTGTGATCGAAATCATATTTCTCCCCCGGGGACCTGAGATATACTGCTGAGCTCCACTCAACTCTCTAATGGTTCAAGAGCGCCATCTGGTGGCCGATCGGCAGATCGCCCAACAGGAAGTGATCTGTGGATGAAGTGGTGCTCACCCATATTTCGTCCGGGCACTCGCTATCGTTAGAGGGACTCTATCTTGACACAGTGAACACCGATCGGTGCACATAACTCGATAAACAACATGATTTGGACGTATATACTATTATACAACCTGGAAATGGTTTTTTTAACGTGTTCCATATAAACTGCTCTGATGATCATATCACCCACACTAGATGAATGATATAACGTTGCCCACGGAATTATAAACGACCCCCCGCCCATCCGGTCAACATCAGATGATAAGTAGTAACTCCTAGAAGCACATCCAGTTGAAATTTTTTATCTCGCACAGATTCCTACCAAACTGTATTTGATCATCAATATAATGCATGTAGGGCTATAAATCAAGTTCTGGAGAAAGCTGCAGAAAACGATAAAAACATACTTATACTTTAGACCGTATTTTAGTATGAATATGTGAATGAAAAAGTATAACGTTGCTACACCCTGAACAATAGATATAGGACATTGAATGGGCCATAATAATGTCAATTTAGCAATACAATTTAAAAAGTTATAGCCCTGCAAAGAAGGGGAACTTCTCCATAGACAAATAGAGCAGGCGAGGGATGGTAAATTATGAATTTAACCATGGCGATCAAAGTGTTAAAAAAAAAAAAAAAAAAATTCTCGATTAAAAATTTTCACAATCATCCTAAATCATTCATTCGAATTAATCGATAATATCGATTAATCGCCCAGCCCTACTTGAGATAGGTCAACAATCCCAACCTCTCACCCCTTTCTTTCTTTCTTTCTTTTCTTCCTTCCTTCCTTCCTTCCTTACTCCCTCCCTCCCTTCTCCTCTCTTTCTCCTGTTGTCCAGGAGCGCACAGCCACCCTGAGTGCGTTGGCAGAGAAGGCCAAGTTGACGGAGCGGATTCTGAACACGGTGCCTGGCATCAGCTGTAACCCTGTGCAGGGCGCCATGTACTCCTTCCCCCAGATCACCATCCCAGAGAAGGCCATCAAAGAGGCCGAGGTCTGTTCCTGTCCCACTCGAAGAAAGAACCAGAAAACTCTTACAGAAGGATACGCTTTACTATGAATTGGCAAAGAAGTAACAGCAGTCGACGTGTATATTTTCATATTTACTATGTTTGTTTACCAATGATTTTAAGTGTTATTAGCGAAATATGAGTTTATAAAAATCGGATGATTTAGACATGAGGAAATGGGGAGGAAACGTCATGAAATCGTTGTAGTCCTAAGAAAGAGGAGACACAGGGCTTTCGATGGACATCGAAATTTCATAAAACTACACTACCCAGCTCACACCAGCCGCTGTCAAAGCTGCAGCCGACTGATATTGACGTTATCTTCGTGATTATATCTCACGGGTCGAACAAACCTGAACGTTATTGACATAAAATATAACGTATATTGTTTCTTTACCTTTCTATGAACGTCTAGAGAAAAAAAACACGCCGCAATCTGGTGACAAATGGCGCAACTATGGACATTATACAAAAGTAACTGTACAGGCGACTGGGTGGCGCAGCGGAAATTGCGCTCGTCACCAATCCAAGAGACTCCGGTCTCGAATCCGGGTGTCAGCATTGCCTCCGGCTTGGGCCGGCCGTCATACTGGCTCAATTGGCAGAGTCGGGGTGGAAGTCGATGGGTGGTAATCTGGACGTTGTGGACAGCGACTCCTACAGGTCGGTTGGGGACGCCTGCACAGCAGAGACAGGAAATGGCGGGGGTAGTGTGAGCCTCCCACACATTACACCTCGCCAATGAGAGTCCGCGCTGGCAGGTGAAAAGATGTGACAGGCTGCCTCCTCGTGTCCCGGAGGGGGCATATGCAAGCAACGTTCAAGACGGGAGGGGAGAAAAAATAGAAAACAAGGAGAAAAAGTGGATACATTTTTTTTTCTTTTTTTTTTAGTAACTACCTACAGTAGATTTCATTCACTGTCTTTGCTGCCCTGTAACAGGCACCTGGTGGTACTAAATCCAGATCTAACTCTGCCATTGGTAAGAGGAGATTTGGCCCCATCCATAGTTCTATCTATATTCATATTTCAAATTGCGTGTGTCCAGATGGCAAAATTCAGTACTGTATCTACAAAAAAACCTGTAAATCATCTGCCCTTTATTCATTTTCTTTTAGATCTTTAGTACACTTGATCTCAAGAAGGTGCAGAATCTTTCACGTCTGGTTAATGTTAGCATGGTGTTATTCACCGTCAAAGATGAAAAAAAAGAAAATCAAATAATAATTTATATTCTCCTTTTGGTTCATTACAATTTATTCAAGCATAGTAACAGACACAATATTTTTGACACTGGGAATACATGCAAATGGACCTTGTAGAAGTGGAGCAATCTTCCATTTACTTTTAGGTGAATTTTCTGAAAATCTGGCTAGGTCTTAAGAGGTTAAGATGTTATTTTGTGTGGGATTTTAAATATATTACCTCACAGCGTCTCCAAACTCCAGGTCCAAGAGGCAACATGTTATGTGTGGTGGGCTGTGGGCCTGACATTTTAACAGAACATTGATGATACATTTAACAGATTGGTATTTAATTATTGTGTGTTAATGTGATAGTTTGGATTTTTGGACATTAGGTTGTATGAAATACTTGCCAGTAGTGTAGTGGATGCAAAGCTACTAGTTTACTAACTAGTCCTGTGGTCAGAGTTCTGGTCGGGTTCATAGTGAACCAGGAAGCTTTAGACTTAGAAAAGGGGTGATGAAACCAAAAGGTTTTAATCCACACCACAACATGCAGGCAAAGGGTTAACCACTTCCAAAACAAAACCACGATCCTCCAGCATTTTGAAACAGCTGATGGGCCACGTTACCTGTGGCTCCAGCACATAGTAATACACCAGCGTTTTCAAATAAACTAAATAATGCTAAATCCAAAGCACTGGAGGACGATGCTTTTGTGTTACATAGATAAACCCCTTTGCCTGCATGTTGTGGTGTGGATTAAAACCTTTTGATTTTGTGACCCTGTTTGCTTTCGGGTTGCTCAGAACCAGGCCAGAACTCTGACCACAGGACTCAGTAATTAAGCTAATAGCTTTGATTCCACTACTGGCAATACAACTTAATGTCCGAAAATCTAACCTGTTGAAGTCATGTTTTGTTTGTTAATATTGGCTTGTATTAATCACTCAAATGGAATTACAATGCATCAAAACAGATCAAATAGAATATCCCATCATACCCTACAACCGTTTGTACGGTCAAAAAAGGATGTTGAGGATGGCCATATTTGGCCCTCGGGCCATACTTTGGCCAGCCCTATATTACATTCATATAAATATATTATATAATATCAGTTTTTCTCTCCTCCTTGGTGTGCAGGAGAAGGACCAGGCGCCAGATATGTTCTACTGCATGAAGATGCTGGAGGAGACCGGTATCTGTCTGGTCCCTGGGAGCGGCTTCGGCCAGAGGGAAGGAACCTACCACTTCAGGTATGGAACACACACGTAGAAGACCACTGTTTCATCACACAGTAATGTGTTTACCAACCAGGTGAAGGAGTGCGCTTGGGGAAAGAAAAGGAAAGAAAAGTGAACCGTCAAATTCGGAATACTGAGGTTCGGGCTAAAACAAATTATATGTTAATATAATTCAATGTTATCCTTTTTCCTTTGTCAGTGGGATAATATTATGATGGTGTGATGTCATGATACACAATTCTGTTGGTCGAAATGATTGATAACAATCGCACACATTAACTCAGGTTTTTCACCAAATGAGATCTGAAATATTTATTGGAACATCTTTTTGAGTTTGATATCCCACTTTACATTACCATGCAGTTAAAATGGATGAGCATCAACCGGATTATTGATTGATTTTGCATAGACACACAGATATTGTGATATATATATATATATATATATATATACTGTATCAACGTTGGAAAATAATCCTTGCGATATGACCTTCACCCGGCCCTGTGTTGAGTTTGGAAATTATGATGATATGCTATCGTTTAATTCTATACCCTCACACTTTGCCCTGGCTGTCCATCTCCAGTTATTACGTTACCTATTATTACAAAGCTTGGCATTCAAAGTCCATGATATGTAACCGTTTACCAAGTTTTGTGATTCTTGTCAGTTTATCATTCATTAATCTGCTTCCCTCCTCCAGGATGACCATTCTGCCCCCGGCAGACAAGCTACAGATCCTCCTGGATAAAGTGAAGGAGTTCCACCTGAAATTCACCAAACAATATTCCTAAACATCTTTACATTGCTCCAGCCAATCAGGAGGAGTAGAGGACACCGACCAGCTTAGAAGCTCCGCCTATCAGAATTCATCTCACCAATCAAGTGCCTTTCCCCACAGCGGTTCCTGTGATCTCTATGATGATGCACTTTAGCCCCTGTAAGATTCCCCAGTAATGGACCTATATAGACTCTGTATGGACATGCGCACAAAATGCTGTTTGCATTCAAACAAACAAACGAATAGTTGGGATCAATCTATATTTTGGGAGATTTACTTTTAGGTTTATGTTTGTGTGAGAAAGAGAGAGAACTTGTCTATGTGTCTGTCAATATAATGTGTGAAGGTACGGTAGAAAATGAAGTGACGTTGCTGCATAACTTCCAGATGTACAACTGGTTAACTGTATCGTTGCTGCTGACAAACATGTCATGAGTGAAACTTTCACTGTAGCAAACCTCCAAATGTCAAAGATAATTTAGAATGGATTTTATTGTATTTTCAAAATAAATATAAAGAAAGACCCAGTTATGTCTGTTCTGTTTGTTACATAAAGGCTTTGAAGAGTCACAAAATGGTATTTAACTATTATACCCTAGATACAGCGTACCATGAGCCCAGGACCAATAGAAATATTCTGTTATGGCAGAATTGTCCTCCACTAGGGGGCACACTTGCTGCAGTGCACATCACTGAGCCCTGCCATTGACAAGCTATGTTCTCATTACCCTAGAGACTAGAGATGCTTATCATTGTCTATGGACTCCAATGCAATCATGGACTTGGTCACTAATTAATTGTGAAAGCAGAGTGCAGGAGGAGAGACAAACACAGCAGGCCGGTGTGTGAATGTTTGAACTACTGGTGAAGTGTGTGTTCTTGTTGCAGAGAAGCTCAACTGCTCAACATATCATTGGTGATTAGTGGAATAATGAAGACAACTACAGTTAATTGTGCAGAGAGAGAGAGAGAGAGAGGAGGCTTCTGGGCACAGCCTGTGTCTCTATGTATAATATATATATATATGTGTATATGTAACTGTTGTGACAACGTCACCTCAAACTTTGATGCCCCGAGTGGGAGTCGAACCCCGGTCTCCCACACCGCAGGCAGCAACACAGACCGCTATACCAAGAGGTGAATCCACTTCTAAGTAATGGGTTTATGCGTCTTTTGAGGATGTGAGAGTGAGTTTAACCCATAGCACCGCTACTCACCCCAGCCCTTCTTGACTGCGCTTCACGATACCATCCGTTACACTCGCCCTCTCAAACTCACTCCACTCCACCCAAGGCATCCGGGTCAATCGGCACCATTGTTTTTTTTTTTTATTGGTCTTTTTCCCCCTCCATTTTCCTCCGATTTTCTCCCATCCCAATGTTAGTCGTATGCCAATTCCCAGTCCCTTCCTGGTCGCTGCGCACTTACCCCCCACAGTCAGATCATCTGGGAGAGTGGAGGCTACCACGTGCTTCCTCCGACACACGTCCAGCCAATCACCGCTTCTTTTCACCTGGCAGCGCGGATTCTCATCGAGAGGGCGTAGCGTGTGGGAGGACCACACTATCCCCCTCGAGTCCTATCCGCGCTTAGCAGGCGCCCCGACCGAACTGTAGGAGTCGCTGTTTACAACGACCCGGACCCACCTCGCCAGCTTCTCCCACCCTCTAATACAGCCAATTGTATTAGTGCAGACGGCCAGCCAAGCTGGTGACAACCCCGGAGCTGTGAGCTGGATTCGAACAGGCGAATCCAGCTCACAGCTCCGGGGCTGGTGACGAACGCAATCTCTGCTCGGCCACCTAACCGCTGTCAATCGGCACCATTGTAACGGTTGTGACAACGTCACTTCAAACTTTGATGCCCCGAGTGGGAGTCGAACCCCAGTCTCCCACACTGCAGGCAGCAACACAGACCGCTATACCAAGAGGTGAATCCACTTGTATGGGTTTATGCGTCTTTTGAGGATGTGAGTGAGTTTAACCCATAGCACCGCTACTCACCCCAGCCCTTCTTGACTGCGCTTCACAATACCATCCATTACATATATACATATATCTCCCTCACATATACACTTTGTTTCTGTCTCCCTCCCTCACACACACTCTCTCTCTCTCTCTCTCTCTCTCTCTCTCTCTCTCTCTCTCTCTCTCTCTCTCTCTCTCTCTCTCTTCTCTCTCACACACACACACACCTGTTTGTCCCCTGTTGATGCAGACATGATGATGATGATGGAAGACTTTATTCCAGACTCAAGGTCCATATTACACACAAAACAAAAATACAATAAAAAAAAAAGAAACAAGGCCAACAATGTAGATTAAAATACATATAAGCATCGATTCCAATGTTTCTACAAATCAGAGGAGTACCTTGTATTACTTTGTTTGACATCAGTAATGGCACCTATTCTGTTTTTTTTACTAAGTCGACACATACATTTAAACATCAAGTTCCTCAGCAGAACATCACAGACGATGTAGAACATTTTTAGTTCTGCCTAAGACAAGTGATTGTTGCTGTGTTCTTTGTATGAATCTGTCATGTACTGTATTTTACTGCCCTATATACAGTATGCAGTTTCAAAATAATACAAGAGAGAATGATGACTGAACTGAGTGTGTGTGTGTGTATATTGCAAAGTTATCTAAAATTCAACTAAAATAAAAATGTAAAATAGACTTAGAAAATCTTTTAGAAATAAACTCATAACTGAAACTATATTGTGTATTTATAAAATGTGTCATGAGGAGGCATTGGTGTTAATGTCCATTGAGACTGGGATTATACATGACTGAGTCAACTTCACAAAGGGATTTAATACACAAGACCTATTCTGACCTTCTTAAATCTTAACCCTGACAAATACCACCCTTACTATTAAAAAATAACAACTAAACTAGCAAACCCACTCTGGAAACTAACAAACTAAACTGAATTGAAAACAAAAATGTAGATGTAAAACTAATGAAAAATACAAAACTATAATAACCATGGTATGTTGTGTGTGTGTGTGTGAGAAAGAAAGAGGTAGACAGAGACAGAACGAGAGAGATTGACTGAAATAGTCTGCTGAGAAAGCCTATTAAAGTGAAGCATGTAGTTGGAAGAAGACCTGTGCTCTTCTCCTCTCCTCCACGGTGGCTGCCAACCTTTATCTTTGAAAAGGGGGGTTTTCTGAATTCTAATGAAGCCCTGCTTTGTCCTTCCTGCAGCCTCACGTGCCATGCTCATAGGTTCTAGTCCTGTTCACCCCAAAGTAATTGGGCATGTCTGTTTTTACTGTGTCACCTCAACTGAACCTGGGGGGGGAGGGGGGGGGGTCAAAGGTCATCGTTGAAGAAGGGGGTCAATGGCGAGATGTTCCCATATCAAGTTTTGTCGTTGTGATTCTGTTCATCCTAATGACTGTATTGTGATCATGTGTTGGCATGGATTGTAATAACTATAGATTGTATATTTACTGTATATTGAATATTTTAATTAATTCATTGAATGATATTGTGCTTGTTATCGTGTGTGTGTGTATAATATGTGCATGAATGTGTGTGTGCGTGTGTATATGTACATTAATGTGTACATATGCGGCACGTGGTGTAGTGGTTAACTCTACCGCCTCACAGTTAGAAGGTCCAGGGTTCGATTCCCGCTTGGGGACCAGGTTTCTGCGTCGCCAGGTACCCAGGTGGGGTATCTCCCGGGCCTTTCTGTGTGGAGTTTGCATGTTCTCCCCGTGCTCGCAAGGTAAACCCAATGGAAAAACATGCACAACAGATTGCTAGCGCTCTTGCGTCCCTGACGAAGACGGACAGGAGCACTTGGATTGGTCCCCGGGGCACAGCCCCACGCCGCAGCCCCTATCTGCTCCCGGCTGCCCTTGGGGGGAAGGACGACGGAATGGGTAAAGTGCAGAGACTCAATCGCATCGGCGACCCAACTAAAATTGCATGTGTGTGTGTTCGTGTGTGTTCCGCCCATCGCATGTGTGTGCACTGCCAAATAAAGACTTCTTCAAAGTCCAGTGTGTGTGTGTGTGCGTGCATGCGCGTAACGTAACCATGACCAACCACAAGAGACAGTGCATGCAACAGATGTCCAGATTCTGGGTGGCATTTCTTGTACAAATGGACAACTGTGATACTGCCAACAATGTGATCACGCCAACTGAATCATGTACAGTCAAAAGGCTTGCTGTAAGAATGGGATCATCAGAAGTGTTCCTAAACAAAATCAACAATCATTCAGACCATCTCTCACCACTTCCATTTCCAACATACCTATATCAACTTAAAAACACTCGACATGCAATTCAACCTCAAATATTAGGACTGCGACAATGATAATGAAAAATAACGACTCTTGGCCTTAGGTGGATGTTCTTCTACCTCTTCCTCTTCATCAGGCGATTTGCTATTATCCCACCTCCTGATTACTTCTCTCCAGAATGGTTGTTGTCTTATGGTGTAATTAAGATGTGCTAAGAATGGAGCCGATGCGTTGTGGAAAATGTAACCCTTTCACTACCACACTAGTTTCTCAAGTTTCTTTAATAGTTGTCATACAGAAGTACAGAATACTTTTATACAAAATGCCTCTTACTGTTTCGCTCCAGAGACCGTGTTAGACAAGATAGTATGAAATAAAATAGTATAGCATGTAAAATAGAAGTAAAAATAGAGGTCACAGTGTTCAGTATAGACATATGTACAATGTTCGATGCAGAATAGAAGTAACTGAGTTACCATACAATATACAATATACTATGCAATGTACTAATATACAATACTATATAGTGCAGAGCAGAAATGGGATGAGGTACAATTTAGGTACAATTTACAGTAAGGTGTGCGAGTTGTAGTGCAAATCCTTTACCAATAAATATAAAGTGTAAAGTGTGTTTAGGTGTTCTAAAGTGTGTAAAGTGGGTGCTGCAGTGAGTTGCCCGTTTAAAGTGAGTGTGTGCGTGTGGATGTGTGTGCTGTGTTCATTTGATGGTTGCTGCATAGTGTTTATTGTTCGTTGAGCAGCCTGATGGCCTGGGGATAGAAGCTCCTTCTGAGTCTTTCTGTGCTCGCCTTAAGACTCCGGTATCGCTTGCCTGACCGCAGCAGTTCAAAGAGGCAGTTGTTCGGGTGGCTGGAGTCCTTGATGATTCTCTTAGCCTTCCCCCTGCACCGCTTGTTGTAAATGTTCTGGAGGGTGGGAAGCCCCCCTCCAATTGTGCGTTCGGCTGAACGTGTCACTCTTTGTAGTCTGCTACGGTCTTGTGCGGTGCTATTCCCAAACCAGGAGGTGATGTTGCCAGTCAGGATGCTCTCGATTGTACATGAGTAGAAGTTCCTAAGGATCTTCTGACTGACTTGGAACTTCCTTAGGCGCCTGAGGAAGTAGAGGCGTTGTCGTGCCTTCTTCACAACACTGTCAATGTGTGTGGTCCATGTCAAGTCCTCGGATATGTGGGCTCCGAGGTACTTGAAACTGTTCACTCTCTCAACCGGTGCCCCGTCGATGCTGAGGGGGCTGTAGTCCTTGACCCCCGACCTCCTGAAGTCCACAATCATCTCTTAACCTTTCACTACCACACTACAGATGGTTAACTGTCTGTAGTGTGGTAGTGAAAGGGTTAACCTTCTGTAGTGTGCTTGTGAAAGGGTTAACCCTTTGGTGGTGTGGTAGTGAAAGGGTTAAAGAGCCCCGGGAACCAACTGCATCTCCAATCTCCATCTCCATTGTTCTCTTGAAGTGATGATTAGTGTGGATACTCCTTTAGACTCGTAGCCAAACCTCAGTGCACTCTCCTGCTGCAATTAGTCGGCAGGACACAATGATTTGTAGTTATTTGGAATGTAAAAGACATTTTCTTCCTTTCTAATGTACTTGGGTTGCGATTGTGGATTCATTTGAGTCCGGTTTTGGTGCACATTTAGCACATGGAAGTGGAGAAGCCATTTTTCTTTTATTTTCTTCTCCTTATCATTCTCCTTCTTCTCCTTCTATATTCTACTCACACCCACCCTCCAGTCTCCACCTATCTCACAACATGTCATTCTTAACCTAAGTACATCAAAATACTAATGAAAAGCTCATAGGTCATTCGAATCCAGACAAAAGAGACCCTTCACAGAATGTTTAGAATACCCATTTTGGTTACCAAGAAACAGTGGTTAGTTACCATGTGCAAAATAACTGTTGCTATGTGTTGATGAATGAGAAAAGTATAGCTGGATCTTGTAAACAAGTCACAGCAGTGGAACAGCAATATGCGTTTTCAATGTGTTACCTACTCTACCACTGTACAGAAATTAGGCACTTTCTTTCAAAAGTGGTTACCAATGGTTACATGCAGCCATGTTGGAAGAAAAAGAGAACTACACAAAGATTATGTGCAAGGCCTGTATTGGTAGCATTGTCACATTATTCTGCTGGGATAATGACATCTTTTCCACAGGATAATCACATAACCACAAGCTCATCACATGTCTTTGACTTTGCATGATGGAATAGGGGGAAGAGACTAAGAGCGAGTTTTGTACGGGGTGATAAATCTTATTCTGATCTGGTTTCCCTGCCGCTCTTACACCTCAGACTCCTCCTTGGTGTAATTAATCAGTCTCAGACTGGAGTCATTGATCGGTCTCTGCAGCCCACCCCCCCAACCCCAATGTGTTTACACTCCTCGATTTCATTTGCCACTAAGCTCCTTGCCACCGCTCAATCTCATTGGCAGAGAGCGTGACACTCCACCCTCTTGTGTCATCAGCAAACAACGCATCGATTGACATCTTGATGAAAATCTATTTATTTATTTTTGTTGCTTGGAATTTTCTATTGCCATAATTCTATTCAAATGTGTCCATTGCATTACAGGTTACAATAGGGTTATATTGTGAGTGCAGTGACAAGATGTGCTGGGCTCGATTATCAACTGCAGCAGTGTCCTCATTACCACAAGCACTGCCATTTTGCCTCCAGTAACTGAAACTATTCATCAATCATCAATCAATAAATCAATCTGTCCAAATGAACCTAGATGTTCCTCCCCAAATATGAACATAGCTTCTTGGCAATTTTTGTCCAATATAAAATGTGGTCCAGAAGAGACACATTTGATTGCTTTGGTTTTATAAAACGTGCTATATATTCAGTGATGGTCTCAGTTGTGCAGGTAACCTTGTATCTCAACCTTGTGTCTCAAAGAAAGCAACATTCTCTCGAAATTCAATATTGGAATTCTACAACTGCGGCTTTCAATAGTGTTAGATTTCGACCATAATCAGCCAGTATCACCTCTTCATCTATGTTCGTGTAGTTTCTGCATTGTGTTTATCTCTCGACCTTCTCATACTGGCTGTACATCGTTGTCATCCCCCTGATATGCAATACGTAATCATAAGAATTTGACACTGGCAACGTGATACCTTTCTTGGAAAAACGTTGTTTATTCCATAAACAAAGCCTCGTAATCAGATGTAACCCTGTTCTGTATTGTCATTGTTCAGTCTTAATTCTCTTCTCCATCGTCTCTTCCAATGGTCCGGGCATCGTTGTTAGCCAAACCACCATTTCCTGTTAGCCAAAGCTAGTGATGATGTGTCACTCCCCTCCCCCACCCAGCGAGGGTGGAGAGGGATGAGAGTCTCTGATCAACGCGTCCGCTCTTCTGTGTGGTTCGTATCTCAGTCTAACCTTACCCGGAAGAAACTCACATCATACCTTCTTCCCCCTAACAATAGGCCCGCCCCCTCTCCTCGTTACTATGTGACGCACTGTCTTTGACAACAGCTATTTGACCCAGATCACTATAGCAACGGCAATGTTGATATTATCCCCCCTCTGTGGTTACACTGCTATGTGACGCCAGCGCTGCTGTAGACAATTACCTTGGCTGGTTATCTTTGGGCTTGAGAGCTCAGCTGATAACAGGCCCTCATCTGCAGTCCGACTGAAGACACACACTCTCTGACTGCCAGCTACTTTTAAGATCTATAGATCCGTCTGAGTAAATGCTGTCACCCACCGATATATATACATTATATACACATTGAAAAACATAGACATCCTTCAATAGGGAGGTGTAGTCTGACATCACTTTGGACCGCCCGCGCGGTCCACCCGTTTAGGGATTCATCATTGGGAAAATGGATTATCGGCTATTGTAATAATTATGCCTCATGAACATTGGCAAGCCTTCCATTTTTGCACAAAATGAGTTCCCTTCTATCACTAACATTATTATTTAAGCATTTTTGGTTGAAATAAAATTTGACATAATTATTTTCCGATTAATTGCGAATATTTTCATGTTGAGCTATAGATTGTGGATGAATATACACAATACAATACACGCAAGGTACACCATGCAAATGTTCATGCTTTATTTGTTTTAAACAAGACTATTTAGAAAGGGGCAATGGGGAAAACATTGCGATTTCAAGCGAGGTGGACCGGCTGGAAACAACAATGACGTAACCACTCTACACCTCCCTATAGCCAGTAGTAGTCACTGACGTCATTACTTCCCCATTAGAATGGTCAGTTCTCAAAGTTCTACCTCACGGCGTATCCGATTTGTCATTTCATACTATACAGAAAAGCACTGACACTGGCAAAAAGAGGTTATAGAAAGGTCCATTGTGTCTATAACCAAGACATTTTTATTTACCTTTCCCCATGGTCTTCAGAACTGAATTAACGTGCTACTGAAACACTTTTTTAACAAGTTTCAAGCTCTTTGTTGTATTAATTTTCCTCACCCGTGTGAAGTTTGCTTTGCTCCTCTTG
This sequence comes from Notolepis coatsorum, assembly GCF_963971535.1. NCBI lineage: Eukaryota > Metazoa > Chordata > Actinopteri > Aulopiformes > Paralepididae > Notolepis > Notolepis coatsorum. The sequence goes on from NC_140177.1 coordinate 45,828,308, forward strand.
CTTTAATAGAGGACACGCTTTGAGTGGGTGATGTTGGTCGCACATTCCTTTACCCCCTACTGGCTTCGATTGTTTGCTCGCCTTTATACCAGAGAAACAAATATTTTTTTTAATAAAAGCCTCACAAAAATACTGAAAGAGCAACACGTGTGAAAATGTTGCTGTTGTACACGGTGTATCACCGATTGATAAAATGTCATAACTGTGTAGTTGGCAAGCTCTCACTTCGTCAGAAAGACATACTGTACTGCCCATGAGGACGTACTGTAATGTGACACTGTCTATATAAAGGAGAAAGGTACTAACTCACAAATTATGGAATTTGAGGTATATTTGAGCATTTTCAGTTTCACAGTTTTTAGGAGCTACTACATGTTCCCTTGTAACGCAGTGTACCGTGTAACTGGAACACATACTGTATTTTTCTAGCTATTCTGCCACCATTCTGTTCGTCAGACAAATTCTTTGATGAACCTGTCTCAGGTTTGATTGCCATAACCACGACTGAGTCCCATAGAGCCACCCAAGTCAGATATTACCTATCATGTATTATACATATTGTACCAAATTTAACTGACAACCGGATTTCTTCTGAATTGACATCATACTTCGTTAGAATATTGAAAAGTACCCAGACTCAATTGGTGGTGTGTTTTATTCATGTCCTCTGGATACTTGCCTGTCAAAAACCATCAGACGCCACTAGAATTCTCCCGGCTGATTATAAATGAATTTACCATAAATGAGGGAATAAATAAACAATGAATGCAATTTACAAAATCAAAACAAACTCAGAACAGCCTGTCAAGGTCCGTCACTAAAGGAATCTTTCAATGCACCGCAGAGGTGAGCTGAATACGATTTTGTGTTGGGTACTTTGAGAGAATGTCAATATGGGATAAACTGGCACTTCAGTACTAATTCATTTATAGTGCAATTCTGAACCGCTGTTAATATATAAGCTGTCTTTTTCTGCTGTTGTATTTTAAAGGCACAATCCATGACTGCTATATGGTGCCCTCTGTTCAAACACTGTTGAAACACTGTCACACTACTACTGCAGCTGCTTCTCCCAACCCCCTCCCATTCCAAATGCTGCATCGAGAACCTCTCCATCGTCATCTTTCTATCCCACCGACTCCGAGGCCTTGACACTGGTAACTTTAAACCGTCCCACTACATGCCAGCTGGACCCGATACCCTCCCCACTCCTCCCATTCCTAACGGCAACCATCAACTCCTCCCTCAACTCGGGGGTGGTTCCCACCTCCCTAAAACAAGCCAGAGTCAGACCGCTCATAAAAAAACCAACCATGAACCCCACCGTCATAGACAACTATTGTCCCGTCTCTCATCTCTCCTTCCTTTCTAAATCACTTGAACGTGCTGTATCCAACCAATTTACTGATTATCTCTTACAGTATGACCTCCTAGACCCTAATCAGTCAGGCTTCAGGACTGGTCACTCCACAGAGATGGCCCTCATAGCAGTCACAGAGGCTCTTCTCTTAGCAAAAGCAAAGGGCCTCTCCTCTGTCCTGATTCTCCTGGACCTGTCGGCAGCCTTCGTCACAGTAAACCATCAGATCCTATTTGCATCCCTTGCAGGAATGGGAGTGACTGGCTCTGCGCTGGCATGGCTGACATCCTACCTCGACGACTGCTCCTACCAAGTATCATGGAGAGGGACCCTGTCAGCCCCCCGCCCCCTTTGGACGGGAGTCCCCCAGGGCTCGGTCCTTGGACCCTCCTCTTCTCCCTCTACACCAAATCTCTGGGTAACATTATTACGTCTCATGCCTTCTCATATCATTGCTATGCCGATGATACTCAACTCTTCCTCTCCTTTCCTCCCTCAGATATCCATGTCTCTGAGCGAATCTCGGCATGTCTGTCTGACATCTCTGCCTGGATGACGACCAACAACCTCAAGCTGAACCTAAGCAGCAACAGAATTGCTTCACCTGCCGACCAAATCCTCCCCACTGACCAACCTTTCCATCACAGTGGAAAATGTAGCTGTGGCCTCGTCCCCGACCGCTGAGAACCTTGGTGTCGTCCTTCGGCGATCGGCTTAACTTCTCCACTCACATTGCCGCAACAACCAGAGCCTGTAGATTCCTCCTGAGCAATGTCAGAAGGATCCACCCCTTCCTGACAAAAGAACCCACTCAACTCTTTGTCCAATCAACAGTCATGTTTTGCCTCGACTACTGCAATGCACTGCTCGCTGGTCTCCCGATCACCGCCTCTTGAACTCATCCAGACCAGAACGCAGCCGCCCGTCTGATCTCCAACCTACCAAAGTCAGCCCATGTTACCCCACTTCTTATGGACCTGCACTGGCTCCCCATCACCGCACGAATCCGCTTCACGGTCCTCGACCTGGCATATCACGCGGCGAACGGAACGGCTCCCGCCTATCTCTGGTCAATGGTCTCTAACTACACACCCTTAAGACCCCTCCGCTCTACATCCTCTGGCCACCTCAGACCCACTGCTATCCGAGCTCCGGGAGGGTCATCAAAGAGAAGCCGCCTATTCTCGGTCCTCGCTCCACAATGGTGGAAAGAACTTCCCAGTTCCCACCACATGGTAGGACAGCCAAAACCCGACCAATCTTTTGCCGAATTGCCGTTGACTAAAAACACACATCTGAAATGAAGATTTTTTTTTAGTTTTTTTTTAGAGAAAAAATAAACACTAACCTTCTTACGGTCTTATACTATCATGCACTCTACCTACTATACTAATATGTCTTTACTACTATGCACTCAACACTGCAGCACCCAAGTTTCAGCACTGTTTGATGAACATTGTTACTCAGCTGTAAGAGTTGTACCCTTCCTGCTGACTTACAGAACATGTCAGTCGCTTTGGATAAAAGCGTCAGCTAAATGACAAAATGTAAATGTAAAAAATTGACTGCCTTTGTTTAATTTCTTGTTTTTTATATATTTTTTATACATTTATTTATTAGTTGTCAAAGCAATACACATTGAATCGCACATTTTATATTTTCGGCCTTCCCCCCCTCCCTCCAGGGTTCCCACAGACATTGCAACATTTAATTCAAGGACTTTCTCATTTAAAAAAGGATACAGTTCACTTTTAAATGCTGTTTTCCATAGCAAAAGAAAAATTAATCGGATCCAATATTTATGGCTCAAAGCCAATCTCCGACAATTAGCCACACCTTAAAGGTGACATTTTTCAGTCTCTAGCATTGTATTATAGTAATAGGAGTTAGTATCAATGTGTTTTAGTGTCTAAATACCATATTGGCGGATTGCTCTGATTCAGCTCAGATAATTTCCTGCTCCAGTAAATTAGGCCATCCTGATTTGAAGGCCTGAATGACGTTACTCAGGCTCTGGGTAGCAGACAGTGATGTGATTGGCTCTGTGGTTGTAGCTAATGCCCGCCCACAATCTACCTAGACTGACTACACAGCAGTGGAAACCACTTCCTCATACTGCGGCAGAGAAACCCACCTCTCTGCATGCACTCTGGAGGGAGAGAGAGAGAGAGAGATAGAGAGCACTTGGGGGGGGGGACCTGCCGCGCGGCACAGGGGAGAGGGGAGGAAGAGAGGGCCCCCCCCCCCCCACAAGCTGCCGCGTGGCACACCCGAGAGGGAGAGAAAAAAAGAAAGGGAGAGGGAGGGAGGGAGAGAGGGGGCCTCATCTCTCTCTCTCTCTCTCTCTCTCTCTCTCTCTCTCTCTCTCTCTCTCTCTCTCTCTCTCTCTCCACCCCCCCCCTCTCTCTCTCTCTCTCTCTCTCTCTCTCTCTCTCTATCTCTCTCTGTCTACCAGTCGCAGAAAGTCACTCAAAGTGCTTATGGGCGGAGCCAGGCCATAACAGCCTGAAATCTTGAAGCTGAAAAATGATGGTTTTGAGTACTTGATTGGAAAAATAAAACAATGCATCTTTTTGAAAAAAACCTTACAGATGTCTTCAATAGACTCACAGGAATTGTGTAAAGTTGCCCAAATAGTGCTAGGAATAGCAACGCATGTCCCCTTTAATTAAAAGATTCTACTTGTGAAATACCCTCTATTGGGAAATGCTCACATATCACTCCGTTGCACAAAACCGGCAGTGAATTGGATCCCAACAACTACAGACCAATTTCCATAATCTGCTCTATAGCAAAGATTTTTGAAAAATGTATCTACAATTGTCCGACTATCTCACCAAACACAATATTTGATCTCCTTTCCAGTCCGGTTTTCGTTCAGATCACTCTACAACTACTGCTTTATTAAAACTCACAAACAACATATTCTCTGCATCTGATAACAGCAAAGTTACAGGTGCAATCTTTATTGATTTAACCAAAGCATTCGATCTAGTCGATCACTATCTTCTCTTGGACAAACTGTATTCTATTGGTCTTTCCCGTAATGCTCTACTGTGGTTTAATTCCTATCTACACAACAGAAAACATTGTGTTGCAATACAAGGTAGCAACTCAAGTCTAACAGTGCAGCAACGAGGTGTGCCGCAAGGCTCAACTTTAGGTCCACTTTTGTTTTCTATTTTCATCAATGACCTTCCTTTAATTATTTTTTACTAACTTGTAAAAAATACAGTACATTTTACAATCAAACTTCAATGGTCTTCAATTCTGTCCTTTAATATTTCCCATAACACAGCTAACAAATTAATCCTCAATAAAACAAAAACCTAGGGCGGCTAAGTGGCGCAGTGGGCAAGGCGCTCGCCACTGACGCAGGAGATGCTGGGTTCGAGCCCAGCTCTCGGCGTTGCTTCCGGCTTGGCTGGTCGTTCATACTAATACAATTGGCAGTATTAGGGGGTGGGAAAACCGGTGGGTGGGGATCGGACATTGTGGACAGCGACTCCTACAGGTCGGTTGGTGCGCCTGTACAGCAGAATCAGGAAGTATCGGCGTTACTCCTCGCCACTGAGAGATCGCGCTGTGCAGGTGAAAAGATGCGACGGCTGCCTCCTCGTGTACTGGAGGGGACACGTGATGCAAGGCTTCGTCCACATTGCAGCCGACCAGTGGGAGGCATGGTCTAACAACATTCGAGACAGGGGAGGGAAGAATTGGATAATACGAAATTGGGATGGGAGAAAAATAGAAAAATGGGGAGAAAAGGTAGATAAAAAAAACAAAAAAAAACTATGCAATGCTCTTTGGTACTTCTCAGAATGTTAAATCTAAAACTGAAAATCTATCTTATAATATTACTTGTCATGATGGTACTGTACATCACTGCTTAGAGTTGAACACTTCAAATACCTTGGTGTATGGCTTGACCAACAACTATCATTTAAATGTCATATAGATAACATCATGAGGAAAATTTACTTTGGTGTTCTTAACGCAACAGAAATAGTTTCACATTTACGGGTAGAAAAAAGCTAATTTCACAACTCATACTACCCATAATGGACTATGCTGATATAGTCTATATGACTGCAGCGAAAACTACCCTGGTTCCTCTTAACACCATCTATAATCGTATATGCAGATTTGTTCTTGGCTGTTCATATAACACTCATCATTGTATCATGTATGAAAATCTCAACTTCCCTTCTCACACAATAAGAAGACAACAACATTGGGTACAGTTTATTTTTAAATGCATTTATTTAAATGATCCTCAATACCTTAAATAGTATATGGTACCTTTCACTTCTAATTATCAACTTCGTCATTGTACAGTGTCCACATCCGTTCAACATCATCTTTTAAATTGTTTAAAACTATGCTGTCCTCTCACTGTGAGACTACCTGCTCATGTTTTACTACCTGCCTCGTTGGAGGGACTATTGTCACAGGTTGACAGGACAGTGCTAAAAGAAATTCCCTTCCTGCATCTTTTTACCTGTGTGCCTTGCATATACGGTGCAATATAACCTGTGGAATATGAACGTAAGGTTATGTATATAACCAAGTTCTATGAATTCTGGTGACGCTCAGCGTCAGTCTGCACTGACTTCACTTCGTGCACGTGCACTGAATAAAAAATTCCACAATGTACCTTTACATCCCAACATTCGTCTGGCCACACCCCTATCCACTTACCTTCATAAGCAGGTGTGTGGTCACCTACTCGCCTCCTTCCCAAATTTTCACCACAAGGTGAGATCAAGTGGCGTCCTGACGCTGAGCGTCACCAGAATTCATAGAACTTGGTTATATACATAACCTTACGTTCTATTTCATTCTGGCTCCGCTCAGCGTCAGTCTGCACAAGAGGAGCTGAGCGGAAGCCAGAAGCTCGACAAATGTACCCCGCTGAGGCCCCCCACAACCATCAGACCGGGGAGGACCGAGCCCCCCCGACCCTCCCTAATGGAGGATACCCTCCCTATTGGAGGACGGAAGGGAGACGGATCCGACCGTGCGAAGAGGAACTCAACGCACAGGGTGAGCAGATCGTGGCCACGACTACGCACACGCACAACCCGCATGCCACCAGGGAACGAACGGAAGGAACAACCCTCGTTACTGCCCCCAAAATCACGGGGTCAAGAGCAAACTCAACCCCGTGGCAAGGCCGTAGCAGCGGAGCGCGAAGGAAGACCCAGACCCACTGAAGGGACTGGATCCCCTGGAAAAAAGGGGGGCCCGGAGAGGTCAATGACGCCAGGCATCAAGACCCCACCAGGCGGTCACTTAGTGACACCGCCCCCCACATCGCCAGCGTATTCGGACAGGGCCCCTCCAAGAGCGGGCCCTTTCCCCCCATTAGTACACTGCCTGGCACACTGACCCTGCAACACAGGCAGTCAGCATGGCCGTAAAGCTTTCAAAAAGTTAACCAACGGAAGCAGGCAGCGCACTGGGGAAACCAGGCAGCAGGCTGTAGACCCGAGCCTGGAGCACTGCGGACGAGACAGGCGCCAAAGGGGTCAACTGAAAACAGCCCCCCGGCGGAAGGGGCGTATGCTGGCATTGTTGTGCACCATGACAAAGCCTCCATCAAAAACCCCCACCCAGAGGGGTCGAGGCAGAGAAGGCTGACACGATTGGCAGACGTCATGAACGTGCAGGGGCACACTCAACCGGGTAACCCGGGAGTTGACTCTGCTCCAACACACCAGGGAATCAACCACCCTCTTGGTACCACATACGGTGGTTGTTCCTATAACCCCTCAAGAAAAAAGGGTTACGGTTTCAACGAAACATTACTTCGGACCGGGCCCGGCGGCTCGGGAAGCACACAGGGTTACCAGAGGAGGTCCAGAAGACCACCCCAACAGCCCCCTCTTCGCCATGCGTGAGAGAGGAGCGAAAGAAAGGAGAACCAGCCCCTTATAATAGTGCCAGGTACAACGTGTACCCAACAAAGGGTCTCCATAACGCCTAACCCCGTGACACCCGGGCCCGACCCGGCATTTTTCCCCCCGAAAAAAGCACAAGTCCCTCAGGGTACCAGAACAGCAGATCCGCATCCCCGGCGGACAACGGGTTAACTGACCTGGACCAGCGCGACCAGAACCAGTCCTGTGCCCTAACCACGCCGACATGCCCACTCGAGGAGAGGGGGCAGGTATGCGTGTTGATCTAAAACATGAAAATAGGGCGCCACCCAGATGGTCCTATTTATACCGCGCTCAGTGGCCCACCCCAAGGGTGTGAGACCCCTCTACCTATGTTCTGATCTATTCCGTTAACATCCCCCAGATATGAACGAGAATCCGTCGAGACCCAGTAACAGGCTCTCGGAAGAGGAAAAAATCCCCCATCCCAGTTGCCCTATAAAAACGCTGTTTTAATAACAAGCAACCAAGGCGTACTAGCCTCCCGCATGATTCTTAACAGAAACACCCCGAGCCAGCACTATGTATGCGTCGGGACCCAAAACATATCAATGGACAGTCTAACCAGACCCCACATTGATCCTTCAAGGTGCCTGGGAGAACGACAAGAAGGTTGTCGTGCTTCATATTCTCCACTCTTTTTTATTAAAAAAGAAAGAAACACCGACTGACATGAATCCCACGTGACGCAGCCGAGGGTAATTTTTTTTTACATTTTTACATCCCGCCACCCTCACCACAGAGGAGAGACGGAACTCCTCAGAGAGACTTCCCACGTGAGCCATAGATTGAAAAGTCACGGTAACATTGAGTCATGTGACCAACCGACTCAAGTTACACGTATATCGAGCGTAGTAGAACAGTAAGTTCCTACGCTCTGCCCCGACAACTTGACAACAACAGACCCTACATACGGGTCTAAACTCACGGAAGCCGTCGTCCAATAGAAACGTGCCTAGTGACGTTTGCTATGACGGGGGGAAACCCAAGACTCAATCGCCTGCAGGTTGAGGTCATCAGCTGCAGTGCCGACCCGAATAGTCCAGCCTCGGAGAGGGGTGCCGTCAGAAGTTGAGTCCTCTTCTTCTCCGGCACACGCGCCTGCTCCAGCCAAAGGTGGCGCTGGATCAGAGTGGCCAGGGCGCGCACTTTCCCAGCGGCTATAGCCTGTGGCTGAATCAGATGCAGGATGGCTCCTGCCGACTGGGCGAGCTGATCATGCTGTAAATCAGTCAGCTCCGTGCCGCCCGTCAATATCCCGGACATGAATCTCGCCAGCTGCGCGATGTTGGAAGTGGCAGCTAGAGATTGTGTCCCGGAGATAAATGACTGGTCGCTCCAAAACGCCAACCGCCTCGCCGATTTCCCTTGGGGAACCGGCTTCCGTAACGGCTCCCACACCACCTCAGGACAAAGGAGCGCCGCCATCGGCCTATCAAGCCGTGGCACGCCCTCCTTCATGCCGTCTACCAAACCCACCACCCGCGTGACTTGCACGTAGGCAGGAGTAAGGCCCATGATGTGGGAGACCACCTGGCCCTGACGGACGTAGGCCGCTATTGAAGGGAAAAATGGGTAGACAACGTCCACCCCTCTCACCGGGCGACGTTGCCATAGATGACCTATGAGATCGTCAGGGACAGGAACAGGCAGTGGCTGCGGCAGCGGCACACCGTCTGCGACTGCCGCCGCCGCCATGAGCTCGGGGAACAAAGCACGCAGTTCCCCCTGCATACTTTCCCCCTCCGAGCCCGCGTCCCTCACATGCAGCAGACTACTGGTTAAGGAGCCAAATTATGATGTGGCTGATAGCAGGGCATCCCGCCGCCGAGTCGGAGGTTCTAACCCAACATCTGCGGACGAGGAACCCCAAGGAGACATCTCACCCCCCTCCAGTGTTACCTGGACGGGTGGGAGACATGTCTCCACTGGGCCTTCAAACAAGAACCCGTCCGCCTCTATCATGTAGTCCTCTGTTTCCATCGGCCATGTAGAGACAGACGCATCCTCATCCGGCTCCAGCAACTCACCAAAACCAGGCCGTTCGCATCTGCAAGCCACCATCTTGCGACGGGAGCAAGCTGACGCAAAAAGTTTGCGTCTCAAATCCCCCGCAACCAAAGGCGCCGGCCGCCCAACAGCGGACGACTCCCCGGAAGCAGAGGAACCAGAGCCGGAACCAGAGCCGGAACCAGGCCATCGCACAGGAGACGGCACTGGTGCACCAGCTCCTTGGAGAGGCAAACTACCCATCGGACGCCTACTGGGAGTGGCTGCCGACCACGAGAGAGGCCTCAACCCCGCTCCAAGACACACGACAGAGGGGGCGATGGAGAACCGCTGGTGAAGAGTGGCGTTGCGAGCGCGACCCTCCGAAGTAGACATTATGACTTCGCTTTTTTCTTTCGAAATATATGAGAGAAGAAAAAAGCAAGACAAAATTTAAACACGTCTCAACTTTCTTCAGCTAACAACCTCGTCAAGTGTGGGATCTACCGAAAGCACTTCCTTGTGGTGAAAGTGAAGAAGGAGGCGAGTAGGTGACCACACACCTGCTTATGAAGGTAAGCGGATAGGGGTGTGGCCAGACGAATGTTGGGATGTAAAGGTACATTGTGGAATTTTTTATTCAGTGCACATGCACGAAGTGAAGTCAGTGCAGACTGACGCTGAGCGGAGCCAGAATGAAATAGAACTGTGTATCCTGAAAGCAGCAGGAAAGGTGTGGATTGGATATACATGAACAGTATGAAAGATTGGATATTTCCTTTGTTTCCTCACAGCCATGCCCTAGAACAGGGGCGGTTCTAGGATCAGACCTTTAGGGGGGCTTAGCCCCTAGAGCCCTCATGTTTAATATCATAATAACAGATATATGAACCATTGCTGGTGTTGTTGTTGTTCATGTTCTTGTCGTTGTGTTGTTGTTGTTGACATATTACTGTTGTATGCTTTTTATTTTGTATTATTTTTTGGCTGGCGTTGCTTACTCTGTTGTTTTTGTTGTGGTTTTTTGTTTCTGTTTTTTTTTGTTTTTTTTTTGTTTTTTTATATATAAGATTGTCAAATAACTCTGTATTTTGACTTTCCAAGCACCTTGTCAAATAATTGGCTGTTTTCAAGGAATTCCAGGCCTTGATTTTTTTTTTCTTTTTAGCACTTTAAGCACTTCAAGGACCTTGTGCGAACCCTCCCCCCCCATCCCTCCCTTCCCCCCTCCTATTCTCCCTCCCCTGTCCTATCCCAATCCTACAAATACACAACAGAAAACAGAGAACATACAATACACATATCTCTCTCACTCATCCTTCCTTCTCATTGTCCTATAGTGTGGCTATGTTGGCTATGTTTATTGGCTATGTAACCAATAAAAGGGCCCCATACTATTTCAAACTTTTCACTAGACCCCCTTAGGTTGTATTACATTTTCTCCAGATACAAACTATAACTTCACTCACACACCTCGACCTTCCAGACGGGGTGGAGGCACTGCCCTCATGACATCTCCTTCATGGGCTACAAACGTAACACCACTCCCAGAACTGTCACTCTCCTCTCTCTAATATCATGCAGTATCTGTCTCTAATCCTTTCAATCTCACCATTGTTACACTCTACCGCCCTCCAGGTCCGCTCGATCACTTCACAGATGAGCTGGACATGCTTCTTAGCTCCTTACCGGAAGATGGTACCCCTCTCCTTCTACTGGGCGACTTCAACCTGCCTGACTCATCTCAGTCAGTCATAGTAGTCTCCCTCCTACAATCGTTTGACCTGACTCCCACTGCCATGCCTCCCACCCACAAAGCAGGCAACTCCTTGGATCTCATATTTTCCCGTAACTCCAGCATCATTAACACCACGGTAACTCCCCTACATGTATCTGACCATTCCTTCATATCCTTCTCACTAACTCTCATGCTTAACCGAAAGGTCTTCACCCCAACTCAAACAGTCTCACTCAGACGCAACCTGCCCTCCCTATCCCCCTCCACCCTCTCCTCTGACATACTATCCGCTCTACCTTTGAGTGACACCTTCTCTGCTCTCTCCACAGAGATGGCAACCTCCACCCTCCTTTCAGCCCTGGCAACCTCCTTCGACAAGCTCTGTCCCCTCGTTGAGAAACCTGCCCGCCGTTCCCCACCCAGTCCATGGCTGACAGATCCAGTGAGAGAACAAAGACAGGTCCTGAGAGCAGCTGAAAGGAAGTATAGAAAGTCACGCCTCACTGCTGACATCGACACATATCACAACCTCTTGTTAACATTCTCCAAAACCATCACTAATGCCAAAGCTTCTTTCTTCCACCATAGGATCGAGGCCTCTGCCAAGAATCTTCGCAAACTGCATGCTACCATGTCCTCCCTCCTCACTCCCCCCCCACCCCCCCCTCCCTCATCTTTCTCTGCCGAAGACTTTGCGATCTTCTTTGAGGAAAAAGTGGAGAACATCCGCAGCTCCTTCTCCCAACCCCCACCCATTCCAAATGCTGAATCGAGAACCTCATCCTTCACTCTGTCATCTTTCTCTCCCATTACAGAAGCAGAGACCCTGACACTGGTAACGTCAAACCGTCCGACTACTTGCCAGCTGGACCAGCTACCCTCCCCACTCCTCCAGACCATAGCACCAGACATCCTCCCATTCCTAACTGCAACCATCAACTCCTCACTCAACTCGGGGGTGGTCCCCACCTCCCTAAAACAAGCCAGAGTCACGCCGCTCATAAAAAAACCAACCCTGAACCCTACTGTCATAGGCAACTACCGTCCTGTCTCTCTTCTCTCCTTCCTTTCTAAAACACTTGAACGTGCTGTATCCAACCAACTTACTACTTATCTCTTACAGAATGACCTCCTAGACCCTAATCAGTCAGGCTTCAGGACTGGTCACTCCACAGAGACAGCCCTCATTGCGGTCACAGAGGCACTTCACTTAGCAAAAGCGAAAGGCCTCTCCTCTGTCCTGATTCTCCTAGATCTATCTGCAGCCTTCGACACAGTCAACCACCAGATCCTCCTTGCGGCCCTCGCAGGAATGGGAGTGGCTGGCTCTGCGCTGACATGGCTGTCATCATACCTCAATGACCGCTCCTACCAAGTGTCATGGAGAGGGACCCTGTCGGCCACCCGCCCCCTGCGGACGGGTGTCCCCCAGGGCTCGGTTTTAGGACCCCTTCTCTTCTCCCTCTACACTAAATCACTGGGTAACATTATCACGTCTCATGGCTTCTCCTACCATTGTTATGCCGACGATACTCAACTCTTCCTCTCCTTCCCTCCCTCAGATATCCACGTCTCTGTGCGGATCTCGGCCTGTCTGTCCGACATCTCAGCCTGGATGACGTCCAACCACCTCAAACTGAACCTAAGCAAAACAGAATTGCTCCACCTGCCGCCCAAATCCTCCCCCCTAACCGACCTTTCAATCACAGTCGAGAATGCAGCTGTGACTGCGTCCCCGACCGCCAAGAACCTTGGTGTTGTCCTCGACGACCAGTTGAACTTCTCTGCTCACATCGCAGCGACGACCAGAACCTGCCGATTCCTCCTGAGCAACGTCAGAAGGATACGCCCCTTCCTGACAAAAGAAGCCACCCAACTCCTCGTCCAATCAACAGTCATCTCCCGCCTCGACTACTGCAATGCACTGCTCGCTGGCCTCCCGGCCACTGCCACTAAGCCTCTTCAACTCATCCAGAACGCAGCGGCCCGCCTGATCTCAAACCTACCGAAGTCGGCCCATGTCACCCCACTTCTTAGGGACCTGCACTGGCTCCCCATTGCTGCACGAATCCGCTTCAAGGCCCTCGACCTAGCATACCGTGCGGCAAAGGGAACCGCTCCCGCCTACCTCCGGTCAATGGTCTCTAACTACACACCCTCAAGACCCCTACGCTCTGCATCTTCTGGCCGCCTCAGACCTACTCCTATCCAAGCTCCGGGAGGGTCATCAAAGAGAAGTCGCCTATTCTCAGTCCTTGCCCCACAATGGTGGAATGAACTACCCACCCCAGTTAGGACAGCCGAATCACGTCCAATCTTTCGCCGTCGACTAAAGACGCACTTCTTCAACCATTATCTGAATTAAAAAAAAAAAAAAAAAAAAAAAAAAAATCTAACCCTAACTAACCGTACTGTCATGCACTTGTCCTAATAAACTAACCTACACTGTAGCACTCAACACTTTGATGAACATTGTTGCTCAGCTGATAGAGTTGTGCCCTTCCTGATGGCTTGTCGTACAGAACTTGTAAGTCGCTTTGGATAAAAGCGTCAGCTAAATGACTAAATGTAAATGTAAATGTAAATTTAAAAAGAACACGGTATCTTTGAGCCATAGGGATGCTTTGGGGGCTGCTGGTGATTTCCACTCTAGCAAGATCCTTCTGCATGCTAATAAGGATGCAAAGGAAATTCTATCTATTGTTCTTCTCCTAACCCTTTGATGATCCGGTCTTGGTAAGACTCCAAAGATGGCTATTTCTGCACTGGGAGTTAGCTCCATGTTGAAGGCCTCTGTGAGGTGTTTGAAAATAGCTGTCCAAAAGCTGTGTAGGCGGGGATTTCTCGGTTTGATGTTTTCTTTTCCTGAAATGTATCTGAGCTTTTGATACACGCATGTGACAGGTAAATATTAGGGATGTCCCGATCGCGTTTCTTTGCTCCCGATCATGTGATTTTGAGTATCTGTCGATACCGATCTTTCTCGATCCGATCTTTCACATTAGTACTGTCTATCTGTATGTCGTGTGTGTCATATATGTTATGATGAATGGAAAATGGGGGACCCTGATGTAAACAAGACGAAAGTCTTTTTCTGGTCTGCATCCCCTTAACACTTTGACGACCGATGGGTTTAGTCTAATTAGTGGCTAGAGGACCGGGGAATGTAAACAAATATGTGGGTTTTCTAACAGCTATATCTATACTTTATAGTGTTGCTATCTGTCCATTCTCATTGTCAATTGAGTGCATAAACCGTCCCTTCAAAATGGCTTAAAGAAAAAATAAATCCATCGGTAGGTTGTCATTTTATAGCGCCGTGAATATAAGCTTTATCGCAGATTTCGTATCATCTATTTTCTGGAAAGCTAGTTATAGAGCTAAAGGCTACTAACGTTATATTCAACGGCATTTCCGTTTTATATATGCTAATGAAATAACACAAACTGCTTATGATCCGGACTATCCCAGAGCATCTATGGATGAAAGGGGGGCGGTGGGGGACGTCGATTAGTATTATTGATTACCAATACAGTGTCCGTGTAAGTAGCCACATTCACTGATCGAATGCTTGCGTCTCACAACAATGTCTGATCCGGCTGTAATTTAGGTGATAAATGTCTTACCGTCAGCCCGTGTGATACCCGGCAGCATTTCCCCGTTATCGATCGGCATCTTGTAGATCGATATGTCCATTGGTTGATGATAAATCCCCTTATTCCATGGTGAAATCTCCGCTTTGAAACGTGATACACGGTGGATGCTGTTGGTTTGGGATCAGAGTAATATGATACTCCGTTGGAGGGTTAAAAAAAATCCATTCGCCCACAATGATACTGCAGTGGAGCGATGGCGCCCCTAAGAGGATCTGGCCGGTATTGCATGTTGCCGATTCCACAGAGGAGGGTAGATCTGCAGAGTCGATCGGGGATCTTGATCCGGTTATTAATATGGAATAAAACAATAACAACTTGCCACGGCTATATACGTGCCTCTGGTCCACAACGCATGGATTCGAAACACGTATATATACGTGGCCGGTCCCCATTGTGTTAAGAATTGTATGTATTGAGCTGTACTGTACTGTACCCATTCTGCAATCTGTTAATAAAGTTTTCAATCAATCAATCAAAAGTAACCAATTTGACGCATTTTTGTCAGAAACTGGCGAAGCGAGACAAGCCCCTCCGTTCACATCCTCAGCAGCAGTAGCAGCAGCAACAACAACAAAAACAACAACAACCATTCTTAAATCATGACCACGTCAACTAGATTAGAATAATTTTAAATCTTAAAACAAGAGACTGATGAAAAAACGGGAGTGTGAAATAACGTTACAGGTAAAGAACATAAAATGATATTGTGGTAAAGAAAGATTGCTAGCTAACGTTAGCTGGTTTATTAATAGCTAGCTAATGTTACCTAGCCTAGCTGCCTCACGCCAGTTAGCTTGTTAGCAAATGACACAAGCTTAGTTAGCTTGCAGAGAGTCATGAAAGATTCACTGCAAGGGCTCTTTTAGCTAACACTAGCTAGGCACGTAGCTATACATTACAGTAGCAATCACTTCACTGTCTGCCTAGCTAGCGTTGGATACCAAGCAAGCTAACATTGACTTTAACGCCAGCGCTAGCTAATGGTTAGGTAATGCTAACGCTAGCTGCAAGGTAGCTCATATATTGATGCTATCAATAGCCCCAGTCGAGTGCGGTGGCTCGCATTTCATTCACCATACGAGACAGTGGCGGCTGGCCACTGGGGGCCCTCGGGCGCCGACCCCCCTGTTAAAAGAGAGAGAAGGAAAAAAATGTTTTTTGTTTTATAGCCCTATAAATAATATAAGCATGTTTAAAATTAATAATATTTACTCATTTTAAGTATGTTTGTGTTTCCAATGCACAATATAATGTTAATATATCAAATAAAAAATAATCGTTTTCCTGAACAGGAAGTGACTCACTGCGCATAGCCGCATTTCTCCCTAGCCGTATTTCTCGCCCAGGCTAGACGCAATAGCGCTCTGAGTGCGTCATCGCTGTATCCATCGCAGCCAATCAGTGCGTATGTGATGCCCACTAGAAGTGGTATCATGTTAATATCTTTAGATTATGTGTCAAAACAGTGTGAACATATGGGTACAGGATTACCTCCATCAGAAACAAGTTAGAAGAGTCATTTATATGTAATGGGAGACATTAACATAATCTGGTCAATAGGTGGCGGTATAGGACTGGTGTTTAGTGACTTCGCCTTCCAGGGACCCGTTACTGTGTGCTTAGGAACGCACGAGGCGATCTCAGCCTCACAACCGGGAGGAGCCAGAGTCAATAACATCGTGTCTGCACCTTCCTTTGTCAAATGATTAACTACAACCTGTTTCATAGGTGGGTAATATACTACAAAACACACGTAAAGGTTAACAAGGATACATGCAATGTCGAGGGTTCAAATGAAGTAACTATTGTCGATGTTTGAGTCAAGTTTAAGAAGTTTAAGACGACAGGTAACGTGGTTGAGAAGCAGACCGTCTATTGATGGCGCCACGTTTTGTTGGTACATTTAAATAGCGTTGGAACACAATTGTCTATTTAAGCACTAACGTGTCGAAGTTAAGTATCTCCAAGGGGATTATAAAGGTTTATGTTTTGGAATACATACTGTGTTGGGTTGAATTGCTGTGTAGTAAATGTGTATATTGTGTACAAGATGGTTAGAGGGAAAGTACTTTAGCTTACCCTACCAAGAAGGTAGCTAAACACGGGGGCTGTACCACATGCTCTCTCTCTCTCTCTCTCTCTCTCTCTCTCTCTCTCTCTCTCTCTCTCTCTCTCTCTCTCTCTCTCTCTCTCTCTCTCTCTCTCTCTCTCTATTGCGCCCTCAGTTAAATGTAAATATAAATCTATTCCCTTGAGTTATACCATGGTCACGGTTTAGCAAATTCCTAGTAGGGTTGAGAACGGCCCGATACAAATATATATATAAATGTACTTTCAGTGCACATTTGAGTTTCAATAGAACTTGAGACCGGAACACAACTATGGATAACACTGAGGTGTGGAGGTATTTCGGTATATTAGAGAATAGTGGATATGACTGATGATAAGTGACTGATGATAAAGGTAACACTTATTGGTGATTTAAGGAATTGTGTGACAGACAATGAGAATGACAGTGTTGGTTAAAAGACATACTATGGTCCCTTCCAACATGCCTAGACATGTCTAGACAGAGGTTAACAGGATAATGTTTCTCTTCTCACGTGCTTATATTTAAGACGCCAAATATGTATAAAGACATAAGTAATCACAATGTACAGTATATAATACTGGATAACTACATTTAAAAGGAAAATGCTATTGAAGTGAACCAGGGTATCCTAAAAGGGTAGAATGCGTGTTGCAATGATGAATATGCTTTTGAATTAATAACAAGTATGGGATTATAATTGAATGTATTGAAGTAATGTAACTAATTGAACTGGATGATGATACAATGATTATACAATGATGATACAATGATGATACAATGATGATACAATGATGATGATGATTGATTGATTATTCTATTGAATGAATAAATGTTGTTGAAATACACAACCGGGAGGAGCCAGAGTCAATAACATCGTGTCTGCACCTTCCTTTGTCAAATGATTAACTACAACCTGTTTCATAGGTTAAACATATATCTGCTATCAGGTGCCATATCCTGGTACCTGTAACAGTTTATTGGGGGCTCGTCCGGGATCAGCGCCACCTGCTGGATGGGAGCTGATCCAGAGATCTTGACACCTGGACCAACCGCGACCCGATGAACCAGGAACCAACGCCCGGTGTAAAGGTCGGCGAATGAGGGATTGATCTGCGCAGTATCGACAGCAGTGAAGTGCCTCATCTGATGCCAGATGACAACGAGACTACGTCCACTACTCTACCTGACGAGAAGGAAGACCGGTGTCGTGTAGAGGAGATCCACCCACCACGGAAAGTCGTCACAGTGATCCTGAACTGAGAGCCAAGTGCGAGGAATCGGGAAGCAGCCATGGGAGACAGCGAGAGGAAAAGCTTGGTGTGGGACATCAAGAAGAGCCTGCTCACTCTACCTGCGGATGAACTGTTTCGCATTGCCGAGGCATTGGAACTGATACCAGGACTGGAGACGTCTGACCGAACCCACCTTACCGTAGACGACGGGGAGGGGTGCTTCAACTTTATCAACGACTACCTGTACAGTAAGGTTTTACTGGAGTTAGAGGATACAGGGTTGTCTTATTTATTACAGATAAAAGATGTAACTGATGGACTTATGCAGAGTGAGGTGGTGGGTCTAGAAGAGGGTAAAACCGAGGGCCTACGGTCCACCAGTCAAAGTGATGCAGTACCAGTCGACCCCGTTAGCGTCTTTTATGATGTAAGTGAAACCATTGAGGGTGTGCCCACTCCAAAAGTAAGCAACCAGGTTTTACAGTGCCTGCCCAGTGTACCACCACCCACAGCTCAGGCTGTGCCATTGAATAAGAGTGTAACAGACACCGAAAGTAAACAGGAAACCCCTGGTGTGTCGCCAGATAAACTAATATCTTTACGAGAACTGTCGTACCTTCACCGCAGGGAGTTTAAGCTCCAGGGAGGTCAGATAGGAGACCAGGGATCAGACATTAGTTACAACAGTGTCTGCAAACAGATCGACGAAGGTCTGAAGGAGCAATTCAGCGATGCAGAGGTTGTTAGAGCAGTCTTGAGAGTGATCAAAGCTGGCAGCTTTAAGGATATGTTAATGGTAAAAGACGATTTGACTATCGATGAGCTGAAGGGTTTTCTCCATTCTCACCTCGGTGAACAAAGTAATACCGAGTTGTTTCAAGAACTCATGTGTACAAAGCAAAAGGATAGTGAAACACCACAGCAGTTTTTGTATAGAGTCATAGGACTCAAGCAGAAGATTTTACTAGCATCAAAATATGCTGCTACTGACGTTAAGTACAACGAACGAACCGTTCAGGATGTCTTTCTCCACACTGTATATCAAGGTTTAGGACACAAACATGATGACATTCGTAGGGAACTCAAACCCTTACTTGAAGACAGAGTACCTGATGAGGCCATTCTCAGACAGATGAAAAAGGTCATGAGCGATGAGAGTGAAAGACAGCGACGGTTAGGGCCTACCAATCGCAATAGACCCCCCCATGTACATAGTGCAGGTGCTGAGGTGAAGGGAGCACAGTGTCCCCCCCCACTAGGGAAGAAAATACAGGAAAGAA
The DNA here is from genome assembly GCF_963971535.1 of Notolepis coatsorum. NCBI lineage: Eukaryota > Metazoa > Chordata > Actinopteri > Aulopiformes > Paralepididae > Notolepis > Notolepis coatsorum. The sequence goes on from NC_140177.1 coordinate 45,847,597, forward strand.
ACTTAAACTAGACCCGATCCAGCAGTTAACAGAGAAAGTAGAGAAACTTACCAATCTAGTGGATCTCCTGCAACAACAGCCCCAGGTCAGAACAGGGAGGATAAATAGGCAGAGGGACAGGCCATATGGCTGTAGCAAATGTGTAGCACAGAATTTACCTAATTGCCCTCACTGTTTCCATTGTGGCGAAGAAGGCCATAGAGCGTTAGGCTATCAAAAGAGACCACCGCGTCAGGGAAACTGAGGCCGGTCACTGCAAGAGGACAACCATTGACCGGTTCCCCTTTACTGTCCCAAACTGACAACCGTCGTACTAGTGAGCCTGAGAAGGAAAGAGTAAGAGAGGAGAAGACTGCACCTAGAACAGGAACCAAGACGGTAAACCAGATACAGAAGCACACAGACCCCCCTAATTTACCAAACACTAAGAGTGAATGCCTCGCCAAGCTCGTAGGGAGAAGAGCTCTCACCCATTGTAACCTAAACGGTTTAGCGGTCCAAGCCCTGCTTGATACAGGGGCCCAAGTAAGCATGATTGACAGAACTTGGAAGAATAGATACTTACCTGACATGCCAGTCAGACCCCTTAGCGAAATCATCGAAGAAGAAGAGGAGTTGAAAGTCTACGCGGTAAACGGTGAGGTCCTCCCATTTGATGGTTGGGTGGCCCTTACGGTGAACTTAAAGGGGAATGAAGATCCTAACCTGTCAATCACTGTGCCTTTCCTTGTAAGCAGCCTTGTCCTTGAGAGACCCCTACTGGGTTTTAATGTGCTGGAAGTGATGATACAAGAACAACCTGGAAGACTGATCCCAACCCTCACCAGCCTGCTCTGTAACGCCATGGTGATACCAGCCGAGAAGGCAGAACTCCTGGTGAGTTATATCCAGACTGACAGACCCCCTGTCCAGGTTGGTCGCCTACGAACAGGTAAACAAGCCACTGTCATCCCCGCCGGTCAAGTGGCCTGGGTCAAGTGCCAAATCCCCCCCCACGTGGACCTGTCTGACCCCACCTTCCTGTTCGAACCAGATGACAGCAGTTTAGCGCTGGCAGAACTGGATGTTGGAGAAGGCCTGCTGCAAGCGCAAAACCCCAGGAAGCCGTATGTCACCGTGCCTGTGGGAAACAACACAAGGCATAACGTCACTCTCTCCAGGAAGACAGCTCTGGGCAGCATCCATTGTGTTGGGAAAGTCATCACGACAGACTCCCCACGGCAAACCCCCATCCCAACCTACTCACCTGAAATCTCCCAGCCCACGGTACCCCCCAACCGTGCTGCTACAACGTCGGCTGTGCCCAGCTCCATCCTGTTCAAACCCCCCGTCGATCTCAGTCACCTCGACGACGAACAACAGACAATAGTCAACCGGATGCTTTGTGAAGAGGCTGGGTCCTTTGCACAAGACAGTGGTGACATTGGGTGCATCCCGAGCCTGCAGATGACAATCGCTCTCCATGATACTGTCCCGGTCCAGAAGACGTACTCATCAGTACCAAAGCCACTGTTTAAAGAAGTAAAAGAGTACATACAGGAACTGTTAATGAAAGGTTGGATAGTCAAGTCAAAGTCTCCATATTCTGCCCCAGTAGTCTGCGTCAGAAAGAAGGACGGCAGCCTACGGCTATGCATCGACTACCGCCTCCTGAACAAAAAGACTGTGCCCGATCGTCATCCACTACCTAGAATACAAGACCTGACTGACACGCTTGGAGGCTATACCTGGTTTAGTATCCTAGACCAAGGGAAAGCCTACCACCAGGGCTTCGTCGCCGAGGGTTCACGACCCTTCACCGCCTTCATCACTCCTTGGGGTCTTTACAAGTGGGTGCGCATCCCATTTGGACTCTCGAATGCCCCTGCAACGTTCCAACGGAGCATGGAGGAGATGCTAGGTCCCCTCAGGGACGAATGCTGTATCCCGTATCTTGACGACATACTCTGTTACGCAAAGACATTTGAAGAACATGTAGAGACCCTCCGCAAGGTTCTCCAAGCCCTTCAACATCACGGAGTGAAATTGAGACCTGAGAAGTGTGACCTCTTCAAGCAAGAAGTCAGATACGTGGGTCGCCTTGTGTCAGCAGAAGGGGTCAAGATAGACCCACAAGACATTGAAGCCGTGAAAGCCCTGTCAAGTAAGACACCCAGAACTGTCGGCGAAGTGAGGAAAATAACAGGATTCCTGGGATATTTCCGTTCATACATTCAGGATTTTTCCCGAATTGCCAGACCCATCTACGAGCTACTCCAAATCAAGCCAGGAAAGACCCCAGCCCCAGCGCGGAGTAAGAACATCAAACGGCCCCAGTTGCCCTCCAGAGAGCCCATAGAGTGGACCACGGAACAGCAGAGAGCACTTGAACAACTGATTGACCTTCTCACAAACCCCCCTGTCTTGGCATATCCTGATTTCAACCTACCCTTCAGGTTGCACACGGATGCCTCCGACCAAGGCCTGGGAGCTGTTCTGTATCAACATCAAGATGGAAAACTGAGAGTCATCGGGTACGGGTCAAGAACATTGTCACCAGCCGAACGAAATTACCATATGCACAGTGGGAAACTGGAGTTCCTTGCATTGAAATGGGCTGTGTGTGTGAAATTCCGTGACTACCTGTATTATGCCCCACACTTTACTATCTACACCGACAACAACCCGTTGACCTATGTAATGAGTACTGCCAAGCTCAATGCAGTCGGTCATCGGTGGGTTGGAGAACTGGCAGACTTCCGGTTTGACATCAAATACAGACCCGGAAAGTCCAACATAGATGCAGACACACTTTCCCGCCTTCCCCTGGATATGGAGAGATATGAAAGGACCTGCACAGAAGAGCTCTCTAATGAAGCAGTACGAGCAACGTGGGAAGGAAGCCAAGCAGCTGAAAGGAAAGACGTGGCATGGGTTGCGGCGCTCAACATCGCGTCCCCAGACTCAAACCAGCAGTCTCACCCACACCTACAAACAATCAGTCACGATGAACTGGTGAAGGCCCAAAAAGAGGACCAAGCCATCAACACGATCAGGGAGTTGAAAGAGTCGAACACGAAATTGTCAGACGACGTACGAAGAACCGTAAGCGCAGCAACCCGAAAGCTACTTCATGAATGGAGCAGATTACATATTGAAAATGATCTCCTTTACAGAAAGACCAATCAATACCAACAGTTGGTCCTCCCTGTAAAATATAGAACACTTGCCCTGAAACATCTACATAATGAGATGGGTCATGTTGGAACAGAAAGAGTGATCCACCTCGCAAGAGAAAGATTCTACTGGCCTTTCATGTCCAGAGAGATTGAAGAATATGTGACCCGAAGATGTCCTTGTATCAAGTCTAAGAAGCCGGTCACCCATGTCCGAGCTCCCATGGGCAGCATTACCTCCAACTTCCCATTAGAACTTGTGTGTATCGACTATCTACATCTGGAAACCAGTCGTGGAGGGTATGAATATATCCTAGTGGTGATCGACCATTTCACAAGGTTTGCCCAGGCATACCCCACCAAGAACAAGAGTGGGAAAACAGCTGCAGAGCGTATCTTTAATGACTTTATACCCAAATTCGGTTATCCCTCGAAATTACATCACGACCAGGGTCGAGAATTTGAGAATAAGCTGTTCCAAGCACTGCAACGGCTGTCTGGGGTCGGCCACTCTAGAACATCACCCTACCATCCACAGAGCAACCCAGCGGAGCGGCTCAATCGGACCATACTACAGATGTTGAGGACATTGACTGAAAATGAGAAATTGCGGTGGAAGGACCACCTCCCGCATGTGTTACACGCGTACAACTGTACCAAACATGAATCAACGGGTTACTCACCCTTTTTCCTCCTCTACGGTCGTCATCCACACCTCCCCGTTGACCTGTTGTTTGGGTTAACGAAGAAAGAGGAACCGTACTCACCCAGAGGATACGCGGAGCAATGGGCTGAGAAGATGTCTGAAGCCTATCGGATTGCTTGCGAACATAGCAAAAAGTCCAGTGCAAGAGGAAAAGTAACTTATGACAAGAAAACAAAAGGAGTAGTACTGCAGTCAGGAGACAGGGTTCTGGTGAGAAACCTCAATCAGCGTGGAGGACCAGGCAAGTTGAGATCGTACTGGGAGAAGGCGATCTACGTGGTCAAAAGCCAGCTCGCTGAGAGTCCAGTATACATTGTCTGCCTTGAACATGGAGACCAGAAAAAGACCAGAACACTACACCGAAATCTCTTACTGCTGGTAAATGATTTGCCCGTGGAAATGACTCCACCACCAGCCAGAACTGTCCCTGCGAAGAAAACGAATGACAGACCAAGACAAGGAAGAATGTCAGACACACAAAGACAAGTAGAGACAAGGGACAGCAATGACAGTGATTCGGATGATGACAGTGACAGAGGATACTGGCTAAGGATACCTGTTGAAAGGACAGAGGAAAGATCACTTGGACACCGTGAACGACGACCTGAAGTCATGCCAGGCCTGCGCCCTGAGAGTGAAGACGACAGGGGAGGAAACATGGATGGAAATTTGCCTGTCTTGGCCAGACCGGAGGGAGATGTTAGTGAATCAGGGGAAGAAGAAGAAAGGGAGACCCCCCGAGCTCACTCTCCAATACCCCAAGCTCACTCTCCAATACCCCAACCCCACTCCCAAGCTCACTCTCCAATACCCCAACCCCACTTCCAAGCTCACTCTCCAATACCCCAACCCCACTCCCAAGCTCACTCTCCAATACCCCAACCCCACTTCCAAGCTCACTCTCCAATAGCCCAACCCCAACCCCAAGCTCACTCCCCCGTAGCCCAGCTCAATCTCCGAACCCCTCCACTCTCGCCGGTAGAACAGGTCCAGTCAGAGGTTAGGAGGTCTGCCCGTGACAGAAGGCCTAAACAATGTCTCACGTATGATATGCTAGGTGAACCGTCAGTGCAGAACAAGGTGACCGTGAATTCAGTAGTACAGTGGCCACCGATGGTGCCCGCACCACACCACAGTCCACTACCACATCAATTGATACCCTTCGTAATGCCATGGTTGCATTCAATTTTTTACAGCCTTCCACAACATGGCCAGTATGCTTACCGTCCAGCCGTCACCCACGGTCCGCCCATGGGAAGTTTGTTAGGGGTTCACGCCTGAGGGTGATATTGGATGGGTGTATTTAGTGATTTTCGGAAATGTCAGGAGCCATTTTTTTAAGGTCAGGGAGTGTGTGATGCCCACTAGAAGTGGTATCATGTTAATATCTTTAGATTATGTGTCAAAACAGTGTGAACATATGGGTACAGGATTACCTCCATCAGAAACAAGTTAGAAGAGTCATTTATATGTAATGGGAGACATTAACATAATCTGGTCAATAGGTGGCGGTATAGGACTGGTGTTTAGTGACTTCGCCTTCCAGGGACCCGTTACTGTGTGCTTAGGAACGCACGAGGCGATCTCAGCCTCACAACCGGGAGGAGCCAGAGTCAATAACATCGTGTCTGCACCTTCCTTTGTCAAATGATTAACTACAACCTGTTTCATAGGTGGGTAATATACTACAAAACACACGTAAAGGTTAACAAGGATACATGCAATGTCGAGGGTTCAAATGAAGTAACTATTGTCGATGTTTGAGTCAAGTTTAAGAAGTTTAAGACGACAGGTAACGTGGTTGAGAAGCAGACCGTCTATTGATGGTGCCACGTTTCGTTGGTACATTTAAATAGTGTTGGAACACAATTGTCCATTTAAGCACTAACGTGTCGAAGTTAAGTATCTCCAAGGGGATTATAAAGGTTTATGTTTTGGAATACATACTGTGTTGGGTTGAATTGCTGTGTAGTAAATGTGTATATTGTGTACAAGATGGTTAGAGGGAAAGTACTTTAGCTTACCCTACCAAGAAGGTAGCTAAACACGGGGGCTGTACCACATGCTCTCTCTCTCTCTCTCTCTCTCTCTCTCTCTCTCTCTCTCTCTCTCTCTCTCTCTCTCTCTCTCTCTCTCTCTCTCTCTCTATTGCGCCCTCAGTTAAATGTAAATATAAATCTATTCCCTTGAGTTATACCATGGTCACGGTTTAGCAAATTCCTAGTAGGGTTGAGAACGGCCCGATACAAATATATATATAAATGTACTTTCAGTGCACATTTGAGTTTCAATAGAACTTGAGACCGGAACACAACTATGGATAATACTGAGGTGTGGAGGTATTTCGGTATATTAGAGAATAGTGGATATGACTGATGATAAGTGACTGATGATAAAGGTAACACTTATTGGTGATTTAAGGAATTGTGTGACAGACAATGAGAATGACAGTGTTGGTTAAAAGACATACTATGGTCCCTTCCAACATGCCTAGACATGTCTAGACAGAGGTTAACAGGATAATCTTTCTCTTCTCACGTGCTTATATTTAAGACGCCAAATATAAGTAATCACAATGTACAGTATATAATACTGGATAACTACATTTAAAAGGAAAATGCTATTGAAGTGAACCAGGGTATCCTAAAAGGGTAGAATGTGTGTTGCAATGATGAATATGCTTTTGAATTAATAACAAGTATGGGATTATAATTGAATGTATTGAAGTAATGTAACTAATTGAACTGGATGATGATACAATGATTATACAATGATGATACAATGATGATACAATGATGATACAATGATGATACAATGATGATGATGATTGATTGATTATTCTATTGAATGAATAAATGTTGTTGAAATACACAACCGGGAGGAGCCAGAGTCAATAACATCGTGTCTGCACCTTCCTTTGTCAAATGATTAACTACAACCTGTTTCATAGGTTAAACATATATCTGCTATCAGGTGCCATATCCTGGTACCTGTAACACGTAGCGCGCTGTGCGTTGAAATATGATGTATTATGTTGGAAGCCGGGCGCGATTTGAAGCGGTCTAGGCAAGCAGCCTTAGCAGTTTTTTTTTATTTCCGTAGCCGCATTTCGCGGAGACGCTCTCTGATTGGCCGACGCGGCGACGACAGTACTTTTCCGTAGCCGCATTTTGCAGAAGTGGATGGTAGATCGCCAGGTAGTTTGCCGGATGTTCGATGCTGTGTGTTGTGATGCAGTCTCGAGTCTGGACAGTGGGCAGTGGAATATACATCGACAACAGTCTGGGGGACAGTCAGTGGACATACACTTTATTAAGCCCTCCGGCTGGACCACGTTTCAATTAAACAAAGTGAGTTAATTCTCTCTCTCTCTCTCTTAGCCACTCAGCTAACGCTAGCCGCTATTAGCCACTCAGCTAACGCTCTCTCTCTCTCTCTCTCTCTCTCTCTCTCTCTCTCAGCCACTAGACTGTAGTCTATCACTCTGCCCTCAGGTTCTTTACTGTTGACATGTACTGTATGATTACCATTGCCAAGATTCAAGATTCTTTTATTGCCACACAACCAGGTTGGTGGTATTGTGATCGGTACAGAGTGTATTGCTCTACAGTACATAAAACCTTCTCTCTCTCTCTCTCTCTCTCTCTCTCTCTCTCTCTCTCTCTCTCTCTCTCTCTCTCTCTCTCTCTCTCTAACTAACTAACGTGATTCTCTCTCTCTCTCTCTCTCTCTCTCTCTCTCTCTCTCTCTCTCTACTGGGTTCCATCCTAGAGGCTAATCTCTCCTGTGACAAAATGGCATCCAATGTAATAAAAAAAAGTCAACCAACGAACTCGATTCTTGTACCGGATCTCCTCTCTGGTAAACAAGAACACCCTGAAGACTCTGGCAGGAGCACTCATTCAGGGGTACTACGACTATGCTTGCACCTCATGGTACCAAAGCACCTCAAAGGCGCTAAAACAAAATTACAAACATCTCAAAACAAACTGGTCAGACTACTGCTTGACCTTACTCCTAGAACCCACCTCACCCCTGCCCACTTTGACAACCTAGGATGGCTTAGAGTAGACGACAGAGTACAACAACTTGCAATGGGCCTGGTCTACAAGATACACTACACGACCAAGGTACCCATGTACATGTCAAAATACTTCCCAAAGGCAGTGAATACCACGATCACAACACCAGAGGGAGCTCCACAAATCATGTTAAACCCAGATTCGGCTCAAATAAGGGACTAAACACGTTTCGCAATTATTGCCACATCAATGTGGAACGCCCTACCCAAAGCTGTAAAGGAATGTGGATCACTACCCACTTTCAAAACCTCTCTCAAGGGACACCTACGGGAGACTGCAATTCAAACACTGGCCCCTGTAAATATCCTAACCCAACCCCCCTCCAATGTACAGTCATTTACCTAGTATGGTTTTGTCAATAGTTCAATGTACAATTGTGTTTGTTTGTACAGTGTCTCCTCCCCCCCCCCCTCAATGTACAGTGTTACTTGTTTATACAGTGTGCCCCCCGGCCCCCCCCCCCCCCCCCCCCCAACCACCTCCAATGTAAATTACCCAGTATGGTTGTCAATATCCCAATGTACCCAACCCCCCCCCACCCAACCTCCTCCAATGTACAGTTTCTACGTCAAATGTATATACTCCCTTTCTTGACTCCTTCTGTATCACAAACAGTACTGTATTTGCAAATCTGGTATGTCATAAATGTATAGATGTAGCAGTACTGACTATCTGTATGTCATGTATGTCATATATGTCTATATGAATTGAAAATGGGGGACCCTGATGGAACAAGACAAACGTCTTTCTCAGGTCTGCATCCCCTTAACAATTGTATGTATTGAGCCGTACTGTATTGTACCCATTCTGCAATCTGTTAAATAAAGTTTTCATTCATTCATTCATTCTCTCTCTCTCTCTCTCTCTCTAACTAACTAACGTGATTCTCTCTCTCTCTCTCTCTCTCTCTCTCTCTCTCTCTCTCTCTCTCTCTCTCTCTCTCTCAGCCACTCAGCTAACGCTTCTCTCTCTCTCTCTCTCTCTCTCTCTCTCTCTCTCTCTCTCTCTCCTGCGTGTGTTTGGAGACGGAGCGAGTTTGTTTCTAACTTTTCTATTTATATATTGTGTTTCAAGTTGTGAATTAGACTGTACTTTATTTGACTGGTTGTGTTGTTGGTGGTTTGGTAGTGTTGTGGGGAGTCAGTGTTCGCTTGGTCAGCTGTCCGCTGCCAGTGACATGCCAATAGCGTGGTACATGTTTGCAAAATGTTTGGTATAGCGCCCCCCATTGAGAAGAATGTACCGGCCGCCACTGATACGAGAAATATTCAAAGTTTCAATCTGTTTGCACATTTAGTATACATTCACAGTGTTCGACTTACGTAATGATTTGCTCCATTTTGGTCTGAAACGCAGATGAATAATCCTCACAGGTGAATGTTAACGTTATCCAGGTGAACGTTCTTCATTAAAGCGAGGCATTCAAAACAGCTGTTTGGCAGAGCACCAGCCGCACCCCATTCCTTTGCTCGCTCTAGTCACATAACGTTGAACACACACGGAACGTCCCGCTTGAAAACATTGCAACTGGCTTCGGTTTCAATTTAAAATGCTTCCAAACTTCTGACATTTTGTCTAGCTGCTCCGAATCATCAGGTGGACATAACCTGCCCGTGCCCGTGAGGTCTGCTATTTTCGGCATACGTCACTGTTGTGCGACGGTGTAAATAAAAGGAAATGCATTTGTTTTGGCAAATTCGTGTGACAATAAATAAATTAATGATGATATGTAATTTAAAACCAAAACTAAGGCCTCAGTATGAGTTTGAGACGTGAACATGGTCATGTTTGTTGAATAAAATACAACTTTTCTTTTATTTGTTTCACTCAACGATTTTTTTAATTATTTTCCCCGATCCCGATCCTCTGAAAATCACGTGATCGGCCCCGATCCCGATCACGTGATCGGATCGGGACATCCCTAGTAAATATGCATTTACTATCACCTTTGAGACTGTAAAAGCTTTGTTTATATATATATATATATATTTTTTAAATATGATAGACTTAGAAACTTTCTAAATAGCTTCTTTTCCATCTACAGGTCAAACTCTTCCAAGACCATATACAGTAGCCTATGTAAATGTAAAATAATGTGTCAAATAAATTCCGGATTGTAGCTTTAACACTGCTGTTGCACGATGAAGAACACACGGCCACCTCCCAGTCTTCATGAGTCACTGGAGGCCCATGCCAGCTAGAGGGAAAGAGGCTGACCGGCAACAAGTGTTCACTGACTCATAGCCGTGTGTGTGTTTGTGTGTGTGTGTGTGTGTGTGCGTGCGTGCGTGCGTGCGTGCGTGCGTGCGTGCGTGCGTGCGTGCGTGCGGACACGTGGATCAACATGAAAGAATGTGTGTGTCTGTGTACATGTCTATATGTATGGACTTGTATGACTTAGTCTTGATGTTACCGTGCCAACGACGAGAAATCTCGTTGTTGGCCCGCCATGCGTTGAGTGCCAATGACGAGAAATCTCGTTATTTAATCGTTATTTCTTTTATTAGCGATATCCATACATTTTTCATCCATCCAGCCTCACGTTATCATTGGGACTGGCTCTGACCTCGAAAAGGGCAAATACCGCCCCTATCATCTCCCGGATGGTATTGCACCCATTGGATTGGAGTCAATGAAAATGCATGAGAAAAAATAACTCCGGATTCCACATTTTACTTCTGAGCCATGTAACCTGAGCCTATTGCATTCATTGAGGCAACCGAACGCAGCGTGGATTATCTGTTTCGAGGTCTAACGTTGGATCAATAAACGCCATCGATATTTGGAATGGCGATCAGGAATTGGATTAATCTTTTTGCAGAACATCTGATGTGAGGTAAGGACTTTATTTGACCAGTCTTGGGGTAATCAGATGTTTTTTTTCTCATATTTCACAACGTGTGTGTGTGTGTGTGTATGTGTGTGCGTGTATGACGTTAGCGCTGACCAGGTCATGGATAATCGATTTTTCAGCCCGCTTCTCTAGCGTGCATAAGTACACATATACTATCGATAATCTAGCGTTTATTTGAAAACGATTCATAAATAGGCCGAAAAATGACAACGTGTTTGTGTATTCCAGTAAATGGCTATTTTCGCGAATTTTTCTGGAATCACTAGAAATCTTCAAAACTATAATCGTATTCAAAACGGTATAAAATGGAAATGTACTGATGAAAAAACAATCCATTTCGTACATGTTGACTGCAAGCGACGGACGTATTAGACACATAGCCATAATTTAAGATATAGTTTATGCGTTCGCAAATGTGCTTGCCCTCTCATTGACTAGAGTGGTGGAATCCAAGCGATAAATAGCGCACCCCCTACTGGCACCCAATGTGTTAAAGAACAACTAAACCATGGTCATTTTGGTGCCCTAGTGGTTGAACATTTTCGCCTTCTTGTACACGCTGCACCACCAAATCTGTGATGTCAGAGTGCCTCGTTGGAGGTACTATTGTCACAGGTTGACAGGACAGTGCTTAAAATTCCCTTCCTGCATCTTTTTACCTGTGTGCCTTGCATATACGGTGCAATATAACCTGTGGAATATGAACTGTGTATCCTGAAAGCAGCAGGAAAGGTGTGGTTTTGGATATATATGAACACAGTATGAAAGATTGGATATTTCCTTTGTTTCCTCACAGCCATGCCCTAGAACAGGGGCGGTTCTAGGATCAGACCTTTAGGGGGCTCAGCCCCTAGAGCCCAAACTGATTGGCCAATGTACACACAACGGCGTGTCAGTGTGTGTATGTTACTGTAAGAGTTGTCAATTTGTTCAGCTACACTCTGCTGACCATTTTAGACCTGTTAATAAAAGCATTTACTCATATACATCAACTTCTCAATTATATGACTAGAAAGACACAATCAAATTTGAGAAAACTTACTTTAAAGGGGAGATGAAGCATAGCGATATAAACATAGTCATAGCATCAAATTAGTATTTAGATAAATCACAGAAAAAATCACGTTATAAAAATAAGGCGTTTTTAAGAAAAAACTATTTGTTATGTCCATTTATGTAGCATTTATGAACATGTGCGCCGCCATTTTGTTGCTGACGTCACGGTGTTGGTTTGGTCTGGCTCCTGGTTTACACTGCTGGTTAGCTGCCTAGTAAACATGGAGTGTCTTGAAGGTCAGTCAGTAAATGCAACTTTGCCTACCAAACAACGGGACCGCGGTGGTTCTTTTTGTATTGCTCCTGGCTGTTCAAACTAATTTTACCGTGTGAAAGAGAGAGGAAAGTTGGTTAATTTCCACAAACTACCAGTGAAAAAACAGTGTTGTTGGCACGTTGGCTGGCTGCACTCAAGCGGCGCGATCAGCCTGTTGGACAGGGAATGAAGATCTGCAGCAAACACTTCATTGCCTCGGATTATGTTGTTGGGGGTGGGAGGTTTGTCCAGAAGACCACTAATCAGCTGAAGCCCGATGCGGTTCCCTCGGTCTTCGACAGACAGACCGGCGCAGGCAGTTGAACCAGCGTCGTGGAGCATTTAGCTACCTGGCTACCTAGCTTCAGTTCAACGAGCGTCGCAGAGCATTTAGCTACCTGGCTACCTAGCTCCAGTTGAACCAGCGTCGCGGAGCATTTAGCTACCTGGCTACCTAGCTCCAGTTGAACCAGCGTCACGGAGCATTTAGCTACCTGGCTACCTAGCTCCAGTTGAACCAGCGTCGCGGAGCATTTAGCTACCTGGCTACCTAGCTCCAGTTGAACCAGCGTCGCGGAGCATTTAGCCTGCTGGCTACCTAGCTACAGTTCAACCAGCGTCGCAGAGCATTTAGCCTGCTCGCTACCTAGCTACGGTTCAACCAGCGTCGCGGAGCATTTAGCCTGCTGGCTACCTAGCTACGGTTCAACCAGCGTCACGGAGCATTTAACATGCTGGCTACCTAGCTACGGTTCAACCAGCGTCGCGGAGCATTTAGCCTGCTGGTTCAGCTAACTAGCTACATGCAGCATTTAGCGAGCTGGGTTAGCCGGCTAGTTGGCTTTGAATCCCGGCTAGGTAGCCAGCAGGCTAAATGCTCCGCGACGCTGGTTGAACTGTAGCTAGGTAGCCAGCAGGCTAAATGCTCTGCGACGCTGGTTGAACTGTAGCTAGGTAGCCAGCAGGCTAAATGCTCCGCGATGCTGGTTGAACCGTAGCTAGGTAGCCAGCAGGCTAAATGCTCCGCGACACTGGTTCAACTGCCTGGGCCGGTCTGTCTGTAGAAGACCGAGGGAACCGCATCGGGCTTCAGCTGATTAGTGGTCTTCTGGACAAACCTCCCACCCCCAACAACATAATCTTCATTCCCTGTCCAACAGGCGGATCGCGCCGCTTGAGTGCAGCCAGCCAACGTGCCAACAACACTGTTTTTTTCACTGGTAGTTTGTGGAAATGAACCAACTTTCCTCTCTCTTTCACGCGCTAAAATTAGTTTGAACAGCCGGGAGCAATACAAAAAGAACCACCGCGGTCCCGTTGTTTGGTAGGCAACGTTGCATTCAGTGGCGGCCCGTCGCAGCCAATCAGTGCGTAACGCGCTGTGCGTTGAAATATTATGTATTATGATGGAAGTCGGGCGCTTTTCCAAGCGATCTATTATCATTTAAGCAAGCAGCGGCAGTATTTTCCGTAGCCGCATTTCTCGGAGACGCTCTCTGATTGGCCGACGCGGCGACGACAGTACTTTTCCGTAGCCGCATTTCTTGGTTTTGCTTAGAAGTGGACGATAGAACGCCAGGTAGTTTGCAGGATGTTCGATGCTGTGTGTTGTGTTGTGATGCAGTCTCGAGTCTGTACAGTGGGCAGTGGATATACATCGACAACAGTCTGGGGGACAGTCAGTGGACATACACTTTATCAAGCCCTCGGCTGGACCACGTTTCAATTAAACAAAGTGAGTTAATTCTCTCTCTCTCTCTTAGCCACTCAGCTAACGTTAGCCGCTGTTAACCACTCAGCTAATGCTAAACTAACTAACTAACGTGATTCCGCAATACCAGTTCCATTAGTGAGGAAAGGGGGGGGGGGGGGGGGGGGTATATTGAGGAGGCTTGACAACAGAGGTTGATAACTTCACATTTATTGGCAATTTGTTTCTTTATATCGCTTCCAGGTTCCAACTGTGTTGACATTGACAAAATCCTGGTCTGGTAAACTATGGGCTATGGCACATCAGAACGCTCAAACGCTCTCTCTCTCTCTCTCTCTCTCTCTCTCTCTCTCTCTCTCTCTCTCTCTCTCTCTCTCGCTCTCTTTATGCTGTGTTTTTGTTGAACTAAGTCATTAATTTCGTCGCGGGTGGATCATAATCAACCAGACAATGAATGGTAACTTGTTAGAATGAATGAATGAATGAAAACTTTATTTAACAGATTGCAGAATGGGTACAATACAGTACGGCTCAATACATACAATTGTTAAGGGGATGCAGACCTGAGAAAGACGTTTGTCTTGTTTCCATCAGGGTCCCCCATTTTCAATTCATATAGACATTTATGACATACACAACATACATGACATTTATGGCATAGGGACATATAGGTATTTAGTACTGATACATTTGTGACATAAACGGTATTCCAATATACAGTACTGTTACCCCTAGATCCTGACAGAGTATATACATATGATGGGGAGGGGACTGTACATTGGGGGGGGGGGGGGGGGGGGAGAAATATACATACGGCGGGGAGGGAATATATACATGCGGTGGGGAGGAGACTGTCTATTAGGAGGTGGTGGGGGTTTTGGGCATTTACGGTGGCCAGTTTCGAGTTTTTGCAGCCTCCCGTAGGTTTAAAATGACAAGTTATACAAATGTGTTCATTATTATATTGATCAGAGAGAGAGTGGAGTTTCTTTTGGATTGAAAATAAGTGGATTATGGCTTGTTCAATATCGTCTATGTTTGAATGAATGAATGAATGAAAACTTTATTTAACAGATTGCAGAATGGGTCCAATACAGTACAGCTCAATACATACAATTGTTAAGGGGATGCAGACCAGAGAAAGATGTTTGTCTTGTTTACATCAGGGTCCCCCGTTTTCGATTCATATCGATAGTTTAATAGCTAGCCTTGGCTCGTTTAACAATATGCAAAATATGTGTACAGCCCTGTACTCATACTGAAGTTATTCTTGGTATATAATACTACACATACTAGGTCTGATTGTGTAACGAATCGATTCCACGTCGCGCTGTGTGTGAGAGAAAGAGAGAGAAGGAGAGATAGAGGGGGATACTAATTAATTCCGCCCCCCCCCGTGAAGAATTCACGAGCCGCCACTGGTTGCATTTACTGACTGACCTTCAAGACACTCCATGTTTACTAGGCAGCTAACCAGCAGTGTAAACCAGGAGCCAGACCAAACCAACACCGTGACGTCACCATCTAAAATGGCGCCGCCCATGGGCGAAAACAGGGAAATTATATTTGATTTTTCAGACAAATAAGCAGGATTTCACATTTGATTATAGGACCCTGTCTTACACAAGGTACACAACAAACAAACTAGGATCACATTGTTCAATGCTTCATCTCCCCTTTAATGTTGAGCCACAACGCCATAGCTTAATTGGTTTATAAAGGACAATGTATTGCATGTCTTATTTTGTCTTTTGTATGGACCCCAGGAAGAATAGTTCTTACTGATGTAATAACTAATGAGGATAAACATAACATAATCACAGGTAAGTATTATGCAAAATATTGATAATTGAAGAAAAAATTTACAAAGAAAGTCAATTTCTTCATGAGCTACCTGAATAATGTACAAAATAAAGGATGAGGTGTAAACAATACATAAATAAGAAATAAAGATAAATAATAATAAATTGTTTTAACATAGGCTCAACTCACCCCAATATCTAGGTTATTTTCTCACCTGGTTCTTCCTGCTCTTGTTCTCTCTCCCTGTCCTCTCTCTCCATCTTCCTCTCTCCCTCTTTGCACTGACAATCACACACAATCATATTCGTATTCAATGATAAATTACATACAATTATATATACTCTTATAATAAAGCACTAACAGAGTATTTACCAATTAGCTAAAGCTATTCTGTGAACAGTTGGTGAAAGGAGAAACAGAGCTTAGAGTAAAGTAGACATGCATTCCTTCTGATGTAATAAACAAATAGATATAGGCCACATTATGCCAAGAGGATTACTTTTCTCTGTGCTGGTGTTCAGGTTTATTTTCATACCTCAGACAAAGTTAGCTATTGGTAGGTTGGGTTAAACAGCCTTTGTTATTTACAATGTTATTTTAAACTCACACACCCCTCTCCCCAATATCTATATATGGTTATTTTCTCACCTGGTTCTTCCTGCTCTCTCTCCCTGTCCTCTCTCTCTAAAGTAAAAGTAAAGGTAAAACTTTATTTGTATAGCCCTTCTCAGCTCGAGTGCACAGAGTGCTTCACAGCATTTTTTAAAACATCAGTGGAAAATACAAGAAATAATACATGTGGGAAAAAAAGAAACATTAAAAAAGTGGCCAAAACACTAGAATAGACACAGAAAAAAAAACAAGAAAAAAAAACAAGAACAAAACAGACATCTCTAACTTCCTCTCTCCCTCTTTGCACTGACAATCACACAATCATATTCATATAATAAAATGATATAATACTCTTATAATAAAGCAAACTAACAGAGTATTTGTGAATCCACATTTAATAACAGTATATCAATACACCATTGTGGAGTCCACTATGGAAAACATGGCTGCCTCGGCATAATATAATAATAAGAAAATGCCATGCATTTATACAGCGCTACCCTGTGGTCTTGACGGGAGCATGTCTATGTTCCCTGGGTCCTATGTTCCCCGGTAGCGATAGATAGTCAGACCACCAGCCCTGATTCCAAACTCTAACCTTAACCAACTTCGAAAGAGGGCCTACGCTTAACCAGTTAGAAACAAGGCGGACATTAATAATTAATAAAATAATAAAAAATTATAAGATTTTCAATCAATCAATCAATCAATCAATTGGGGAACATAGGACCCGGGGAACATAGAACCCGGGGAACATATGGATGACCCCGTCTTGACTATGTCCACTTTCTCACCTGGTCCTTGCTCTCTCTCTCTGCTGATTCCATCCTGCTCTCTTTCCTACTCTCCCTCTCTATCCTTTTCCCCTCTTTTGCTGTCAACCAAAAGGCCAACATTAACATAACAACCAAAGATAGTATTTATAATCTAATAAGAGGTAGAGATGTATAGTATAACATTATTTTTATTGTATATTGGGTTGCTGTGGGGAGTGCAGTGAGCAGGTTTACTCTCTGAAAAACGTTCGTATATCCATCTATGGAAAAAAAACATTTCCAGTAAGTGAAGGTTTGTTAAAATCATGCTTCAATTCACTGTCCATGCATGTAACGTTACTGTTAATATTCGATCTCAGGATAAGGAACACTGTGACATTCATTTCACAAAAATATGAAAGTGCATCAGTTAGCAAGCTACGAAGCCTTATTGCTGCCACGCAAAATAGAAAAACTATTTTGTGGCCTCAAAATAGTATTTAGTTACCACAAAATTTATTTCGTTGCCTCAAACAAAATACTCGAGATAACTATTTTGAGGCCACACAATATTTTTCTATTTTGAAGCCACAGAATATTATTTTGAGGCCCCAAATTGATTAATTTGAGGGAACTAAATAAATTTTGAGGTAACAAAATGCTATTTTGAGGCCACGACATATTTTTTATTTATTTTGCGTGGCAGCAATAAGACTTTGTGGCTGCCTTCGTAGCAAGCAGATTAGCTGGGCTAGCTAGCTAACATTAGTTGAACTGACATTAGCTTGATAGCTAACTAGCGAATAGCATCAGCTAGCTAACATTAGCTAACATTCTTTGACACTATTATTACACCAACACCATGGAACTAACGACCAATTTGACATAACGTTCTCTGTCAGAATATTCATCAATTTTATATGCTGCTAGCTAGCTAGCTAACATTTCAACATAGCTACTTGTCTTGTTGCCCCAGCACTGGCAAATTCACTAGAGCTAGCTAGCTATTATTTACATGCTAGCATGCGAGCTAGTTAATAACATGTTGTACTGTTATACCATAAAGCCCAGTTCTATCAGGATAAGAAACATTGCGGCGTTAATTTAATTAAAATAGTTATTTTTTGCAGATTAGCAGAGCTAGCTAACATTACATGAACTAACGTTAGCTGCTTTCCTAGCTAGCTAACTAGCTAATAGCATTTAAGGCTCTGACCAACATGGAACTAACGACCAATTTGACAATGTTGTCAGAATAGTCCGCAATTTTATATAGTGCTAACGTTTCAACATACTTGTCTTGTTGTTGCCCATAAAATATCTGTAATAATAATAATAATAATAATAATGTAGCGATCCGTCATGCAGTAATATAGGGAAGAAAGGATAGTTTCCATTTGTGGTGCTTTATTTCCAGCTCAATATGGGGTTTTACAGGTTGATACTTTCCTTGAACGTACACAACACAGCTAGCTGCTTTTCCGCTAGCTTCACAACAATGTTAACATCTGGTCCGTCACTCCCATATCTCCCGGGGGGAAACAGCCCCCCCCCCCCCCAGTTAAACAGTAGTGCCCCTAAGACCATACAACTAGAGCTACACACACAAAACCCCAGAACATTACAATAATAATAATAATAATAATAAAAATCGTATTAACTCATTCAGCGCCAGGGGGCGCTAGAACGCCATCGCTTTAATCAATGGGGAGACAGCGAAATTTGCAAGTGCTTAAAATATATCTTATATTATAGCTATGGGTCTAATACACCCATCGATTGTCAGTGAGTTGCTTCCAGTCAACATGCACAAAACAGATCATCCGTACATTTCCATTTTATACCGTTTTGAATATGAGTATAGTTTTGGTGATTGAGTTTTATTGAGTTTATTGAGTTTATTAGGATCCCCATTAGCTGTTGCATGACAACAACTAGTCTTCCTGGGGTCCACACAAATCATAAAACATTACATTCAAGACTTTTACAGAACAGTAAATAAATAGAATAAAAACTGATTTCCAAAGTCCATTTTCCTTCAAGCATTGACTTTCACATTTTCCATCATATACCACTTATTATTCTTAATAAGTGATTCTTAGTAATCCCAGGAAAAGACGCGATAATAGTGTTTTAGTGGAATACACTTATCACGTTGCCATTTTTCGCCTGATTATCAAATCTTCCTGAAATCAATGCTAGATTATCATTATTATGTCTCCTCGTGCATACATGAAATGGCCCTCGTAGCGGGACGCTCGCCCCCCCCACCGCAGCCAACGGTAAAAAGCACAACACATTCCACACAGACAGCTTTGATCACGGTAGAAAGAAATATCAGATCAACGCAAGATTGGATATATAGAGTCCTTACCTGGTCTCTGATGTAATGCAAAAAAAAGAATCCAATTATCTGATCACCATTCCAAATACTGCTCATGGAGGTCCGTCCCACATTGTCCGGCATTGCATATGAAGCGGGGGGGGGGGGGGGGGGGGCAGCATTGAAGATGTATCGTTGTAAACGCTAGTCCTGCCAGAGTATTTAAACCCCGCCCGCACGGCTCAGATCGGCCCAGAAAAGAAACTACACCATTTCTAATGGAGTGCAATACTGTAGGCGGCGGTATTTGCCCTTTTGCGAGCTCAGACCCATTCCCAATGATAACATCAGGCTGGATGGATGAAAAATGTATGGATATAGCTAATAAAAGAAATAACGATTAAAACCCGAGTTTTCTCGTGATTGGCGCTGAACGGTTGGCGAGTTAACCCGACTTTTCTCGTGACTGGCGCAGAATGAGTTACAATATATTTTTTATAAAATTATTTTATATCATTTATCCCCCAATCTTAGGGGGGCTGAGATTACATATAGCTTCAGCCCCCCTAAAAAGGGTCTAGAACCGCCACTGCCCTTGAACATTGTACATGATTGACTAATTGGTACATGATTAGGCATGGCTGGGCATTTAACATCATTGGGAGATGACCTGGAGTCAACTGAATTAGGTCCATGGATTGACAAAGCAAGCA
Source organism: Notolepis coatsorum (assembly GCF_963971535.1). Classification (NCBI taxonomy): domain Eukaryota; kingdom Metazoa; phylum Chordata; class Actinopteri; order Aulopiformes; family Paralepididae; genus Notolepis; species Notolepis coatsorum. The sequence continues at coordinate 45,867,623 of NC_140177.1, forward strand.
CACCCTGGATTGATAAAGCGAATGTGCGCAATGTGCCAATGTGGATAACTGCTGTGCGTTGGAAACGCTTGGAAAGGCACATCATCAACACAGAAAGATGTTTACTGACAAGGTCTTTCACCTTGTAGATGTAATATAAATCTCCTGCAGGGTCTAGTTGAGCTGTGTCGTGGTGAGTTGCACAGTGGCTATAGTAGCTTCCCGCAAGTTGTTCAAATAAGTCAAGGGCCCCATATTTGTTCTTTAACACTATGACTATGTGGACCGTCCACGTATATATATACGTGTTTCGATTCCACCCGTTGAGGACCAGAGCCACGAGTTAACTCGTGGCGAGTTGTTATTGTTTTATTCCATATTAATAACGCTATTAACGTCCGCGATCGACTTGCAGGACCTACCCACATATTTGATTTTCGAAACATGCAATACCGTCCAGATCCGCTTAGGGGCGCCATCGCTCCACTGCAGTATCATTGAGGGCGATTGAAAGAAAATTTCTTTTCACTGTCTGTGGGCGTTTCATATGAGCCTCAGTTCCAAACGAAGACCCTCCATCTTTGATCCCGTTACCGAACGCATATTTCAGCCTGGAATAATGGGATTTATGATTAGCCAATGGACATATCGATCTACCAGATTCCGATGACTAATGACGAAATGCTGCCGGCGATCACATGGCCTGACGGTAGGATACTATTCACCCAAATTACAGCTGGATTGGACATTGTTTTAAAACGTAACGTGATTGATCAGTGAAAATGGTATATTGAACGCACACTGTATTGCTAATCAATAATAGTAATCAGCGTTCCCCGCCGCCCCCATTTCATCCATAGATGCTCTGTAATAGTCCGGATGCTACGCAGTTTGTTTTATTTCATTCGTATATATACAGCAGAAATGGCTTTGATATAACGTGACTAGCCTTTAGCCTATTATCTAGCTCCCCAGAAAAAAACCGAGGCGAAAACTGCGATAAACCTTATATTCACGGCGCTATAAAATGACAACCAACCGATGGATTTTTATTTTCTTTAAGCCATTATGAAGGCACGGTTTATGCACTCAAGTGACAATGAGAATGGACAGATAGCAATACGATAAATTATATATATAGCTGTTAGAAAGTACATCGGTTTGTAAACAAACCTCTGTCCTCTGGCCTATAAATCGGCGCTACATGCTGGTCGTCAATGTGTTAAACGGGGCCCCTGAACCTATGCTCTGAAAAAATGCTCTGTGTATTTTATTTTATTTTTTATCTACTTTTTCTCCCCATTTTTTTATTTTTCTCCCGTCCCCAATTTCGTATTGTCCAATTCTACCCTCCCCTGTCTCGAACGTTGTTAGGCCATGCCTCCCACAAGCCGGCTGCAATGTGGATGAAGCCTTGCATCACGTGTCCCCTCCGGTATTCGAGGAGGCAGCCGTCGCATCTTTTCACCTGCACAGCGCGATCTCTCAGCGGCGGGGGTCTGCGTGGGAGGGACACGTCGCCCTCGTCGCTTCCTGATTCTACTGCGCAGGCGCACCAATCGACCTGTAGGAGTCGCTGTCCACAACGTCCGATCCCCACCCACCAGCTTCCCACCCCCTAATACTGCCAATTGTATTAGTATGAACGACCAGCAAGCTGGTAGCAACGCCGAGAGCTGGGCTCGAACCCAGCATCTCCTGCGTTGGTGGCGAGCGCCTTGCCCACTGCGCCACCTAGCCGCCTCTCTGTGTATTTCTTTAAACCAATCACAGTCAAAATAATGTTTTAAGGGGAGGAGAATTCTGGCTGAAATAGTTGGCCAATGGCATGCTTATACCCAGTATATATCCTGTGACTATATAGCTTAAAGGCGTCTCCCTCAGCTCTTTCCCAGTCTGATTCTCCCATGCGTGATGAGGTAATGGAGATACACCTGGGATTTATAATGGCAGTCCACAGTTAAGATGGCAGACTGCTTCCAGGGCGGAAGTGTCATTGGAACGCATGCTGTCCCTTCCCCTTCTTCAATGTTGGCTCCTTCGTCTTCCATCCTTCAACTTTCTCCAGTACTGCGGGCTCCGAGGTCTACTCACTGGGGCTTCCCAACACACCATCATCCCTCAGTTAAGTGCCTCTTTGTTGTTCCCATGTATATGGTTGGATATTGAACTGAGAGCAACAAGCCACTAAGCAGGTTTCCCTCCATTTGGTGAATCGACTCTGTGGGACTCACCAGACGAGGCCAGAAATGAATGAATGAATTATTTTATTTCGAATGTTTACAAATAAATAAACAAACAAATAATTTTTCGAACATTTTCACAAATAAACAAACGAAAAGGATAGGTTTGAAGCCGAAGGCTTATAGAGCAACCTACCCCTAATTCAAAAAACAAATTAAAAAAAGTTAAAGTTTTCAAAATATAACAAACAAAAAAATAAATCAACAATCAAAAATCAACAAAAACCGATCCAGAAAAGAACAAAAAAAGTTCGTTTGCGAGATAAAACAAACAAAACAAAAATCAACAATCAACAATCAACAAAAAACTTTCCTGAAAAGAACATAAGCCAACATAGGAAAATCAAAAATTCATCTGCAATACCAGTTGCATGGTAGAAAAAAGAAAAAAAAAGATTGTAGGTTAAATTTTACTATAAGATTCTAGAACCCTGTTTTTAAACATCTTTTTAAACTTAAAAATACTCCTGCTGTTTTTTATTTCATCCGGTATATTGTTCCAGAGTTTCACTCCTTTAACTGACACAGACATACTTTTAAGTGTGGTTCGAGCTCTAGGCTGTTTCAAATTGAGTGTTCTTCTTAAATTATACGTCACCTCTCGTTCTTTAAACAAAATGTGTAAGTTACATGGCAGTTGATAACTTCTAGCTTTAAAAACTATCTCTGCTGTTTTAAGGTCAACTAAGTCGAGGAACGTTAGGTTATGACTATAACCAAGTTCTGTTAGTATAGCGACGCTCGGCGTCACTCTCTGCACTGTCCTCGCACACGTGCACACGCACTGAATAAAGACCACAATGTACCTTTAATCCCAATATTTGTCTGACCACACCCCTATCAGTTTACCCATATAAGCAGGGGTGGGGCCACCCACTCGCCTCCTTCCCAAGCTTTCACCACAAGGCGAGATCAAGGGCTGCAGCGGCGTCGGACGCCGAGCGTCGCTATACTAACAGAACTTGGTTATAGTCATAACCTAACGTTCTGTATCGTATAGCTCTCGCTCGGCGTCACTCTCTGCACAAGGGAGGCCGAGCGAGAGCCATCGGCCGACAAATACACCCCGCTGAAAGCCCCCCACAACCATCAGAACAGGGAGGGCCGAGCCCCCCCGACCCACCCTAATGGAGGGCACCCCCCCTATTGGGGGCTTCACGGGAGGGCGACGGACCCGACCGTGCGAAGAGGCACTCAAGCAACTCAACGCACAGGGTGAGCAGCCGTGGCTTGACCCCACGACTACACACACGCACAACCCGCATGCCACCCGGGAACGGAGGGAACAACCTCGTTACTGCCCCCAGAATCACGGGGTCAAGGGCAAACCCAACCCCGTGGCAAGGCCGTAGCAGCGGAGCGCGAAGGAAGACCCAGACCCACCAAAGGGACTGGACCTTTGGACAAAGGCCCCTCAGCCGAGCGGGCCCTGTCCCCCCAATAGTACACCGCCTGGCACACTGACCCTGCAGAACAGGCAGTCAGCATGGCCGTAAGCACACAAAAAAGGTTAACCAACGGAAGCAGGCAGCGCACCGGGGAAAAACCAGGCAACAGGCTGTTAACCCTAGCCTGGAGACTGCGGACGAGACAGGCGCCAGAGGGGACAGCTGAACACAGCCGCCCCGGTGGAAGGGGCGTAAGCTGGCGTTGTTGCATGACCTAGCCTCCATTTAAAAAGCCCCCACCCAGAGGGTTGAGGCAGAGAAGGCTGACACGATTGGCAGACGTCATGAACGTGCAGGGGCACCCTCAACCGGTGAACCCGGGAGTTGACACTGCTCCAACACACCAGGGAATCAACCACCTTGGTGTTACCCAATGCGGTGGTTGTTCCTATAACCCCTCAAGAAAAAAACTCCAAAACACACCTGCGGGTATACACCGGCTATACCGCAGTACAAGTGTTTCAGTTTTCAAAAAAGGGTTAACCCAGGCCTACGGGTCGACGAAACATGACTTCGGACCGGGCCCGGCGATACGGGAAGCACAGGGTCACCAGAGGAGGTCAAAGACCACCCCAACAGGCCCCTCTTCGCCATGCGTGAGAGAGGAGCGAAAAAGAATGGAGAACCAGCCCCAAGCACACCGTACTTGGTATTCCCAGGCGGTCTCCCAACCAAGTACTAACCAGGACCAACCTGTGTAGCGGCCGAGATCTGACGAGATCGAGCGTGTACAGGTTGGCATGGCCGTAAGCCATTACGACAGTGCTGAGTAAAAAATTTACCCAACCAGGGTCTCCATAGCGCTTAACCCTGTGACACCCGGACCGACCTGGCATTTTTCCCCCTGAAAAAAGCCCAAGTCCCTCAGGGTACCAGAACAGCAGATCTGCATCCCCGGCAGACAACGGGTTCAACTGATCCGGACCCCGCGTGACCAGAACCAGTCCCGTGCCCTAACCACGCCGACATGCCTACTCCAGGAGAAGGGGCAGATATGCGTGTTGATCTTAAACATGAAAAGAAGGCGCCACCCAGATGTTCGGGCGAACCGCGCCCGGTGGCCCACCCCCAGGGCGTGAGACCCCTCTACATATGTTCAGATCCATTCCGTCATCATCCCCCAGATATGAACGAGAATCCGTCGATAACCAAACCAGGTCGTCGGATTTGGTCATCGGAAGAGGAAAAACCTCCATCCCAGTTGCTTTATAAAAACGCCGTTTTAACCTCAAGCAACCAAGGCGTGCCAGTCAGTCGCCTGTTTACAGAACACCCCGAGCTAGCACTATACGTGCGTCGGGACACACCCACATCAATGAACAGGCTATTTAGACCTGTCATTGAATCCCCAAGGCGCCCAGGGGAACGACAAGAGGGGTGTGATACATCCTAATTCCAACTCTTTTTAGTAGAAAAGAAGGAAGCACCAACAGTATGTATCCCAGTCTACACAGCCGGGGGTGTCACATTTTTACATCCCACCACCCTCCCATAGGAAGGAGACGGGAATCCCCAGAGAGACTTCCCACGTGAGCTGTACAGATTGAAAAGAATATATTTCACCTTGAGCCATGTAAAAAATTGGTTTTAGGGCTCTCCGGGGAGGAGGCACTGAACCCATACACACTCAATAATCGAATTGAATCGAATACATACACAATAGAGTAGGACTCCTTCTAGAGGGTCCACTCACCTTGACAATCTGAGGAGGAGGCTCTGTACTCTGAAGGAGGCTCCCTCCTCACGGAAGGAGTCCCAACTCACAGAAGGCCCGAATAGGAGCTTGGTGAGGAGGAGCCCTGACCACCCCCCGAAACAGATCCATCACATGGACCTGAACAGCACACGGAAGTCCTACCAACAGAGACGCGCACGGTGACGTACTCAATGGCGGGGGAATTTCTGCGGTGCACACGCCCAATATTCCAGGCCGTGGGACCAGGAAACTCCCCCCCCCCCCCCCCCCCCCCCTCACACTGTAACGTGCCGAACCGCAACGTGACAGGAACCTTGAAGGACAGGTGGGTTTACCCCTGACCAACAGAAAAAAGGGGGAGGAAAGGTTACCAGTTCACCCCTTTACGACCCCACACCCATGATACGATGTAATGACAAAAAGAGAGTATGACACAGTCATAGTCAGCTCTATGAAACGTCTGACAGCTTCACACAGCGCATGAGCTAACCTGCTATCTGATTTTTACTAAGGAAAAAACACAGAATAGAGAGGGCTCTCCAAGAGCCCCGGTACCAAACTTACACATGTGCTTCTGTGGCCAGTCCAACCCAGTTGTAGGTCACATGACACACACAACCCATCATCACCTACAAAAAATGGCAAAAACACTCTACAGAGGAACACCGTTTTTCATAATGAGAGAATACATAATTCTCGATTAGTATCGGCCACAGGCCTTGCTAAGCACACACAAAAGCGACCAAACAATTTTTTCTTTTAGGAAAATAAAGTTTCTCCAGCAGTTTTAGCACAACCTCAGCAATCAAGCTAAGGGTTACATCGTATCCCTACCACACAGTGACACAATGTAGTGCAACAACATGTCTGAAAGGAGGATGAAGAAGTCCCCAGGGAACCGGGGGGAAACACAATCCTCCTACTTTACCCTTAATACGGCCAGTTAAAACAGGAAAACCTGTTTATATGTGAACACACTGTTCATTGTCATTACAGGCTGAGAAAAGAATCATTCTTTACTCATTTGTCACTAAGCATAGCTTTATAGGTTAGTTAACCCGCTTAGTTGTGAGTACACGGTACATATAAACACACATGATGTTTCTCAACACAACAAACCAGATCATTTTCACATCTGTAACAACAACCCAATTTGCATGGAGAAGCTAAATACCAGTGACAAGACAATTCACACATAACTCGCGTCATATCCTAAATGTAGTGCAGCAACACTCGTTTTGGAAAACATCGTTATTTACAAAACATTTAGAAGGGAAAGCCAGAAGAAGTGTACAAGGTCTGGCCAAACCTTGCCTACCCGGAGCGTAGATCAACGAAGTGCAGTCTCAAGCCACCGTAGTAAACACAGCCGTTCTGTGTTGCCGACCCGGCCAGCGTCGCCGCTCCAACCCGTCGCTACGGTCCCCTTTGTTGACGCAGTCCTTGCCATCCTGGCTCAGGGCAGGGTCGACGAACATCCTCTGTCAAAGATGACGTCGTAGTCAAGAGTGTTTAAAACATGTTATAATCAAAGCACGTTCAACAGAGTAGCATTAAGCTAACGGCCGCTCCAACCGTCGGTCGCTACCGCCCCTGCCCGCGAAACGCAGAGCGAACCGCGCACACGACCAGAGGGGAGCTTCGAATCCCCCCCGCCTCTCCCTGTGAGGGAGAGGGGAGTTGGGAACCGCGGCGGCGCGCGAGGAGCCGGAGCCACCCCGCGCTGGGCCTCGGCCGATAGCAGCAAGCTAACGTTTCCTAGCCTAGCCAGGTAGGCCACCTAGTGATCACAGCAGGCTAGCGCCGCAGCTAACAGCTGACTGGCTAACAATAGGCCACCACTAGCACGTAAGCTAAGCAGCGACAGCAGCAAGCTAACGTTTCCTAGCCTAGCCAGGTAGGCCACCTAGTGATCACAGCAGGCTAGCGCCGCAGCTAACAGCTGACTGGCTAACAGTAGGCCACCACTAGCACGTAAGCTAAGCAGCTATCACCTGAACTTGTACACAATGATATAACACTCACCCAGACAGGCCGCCGTTCTGAAACCCTCCTCACTTTTTAAGAGAAAAGAGAAACAAGATGTCAACACAGTTTTACAACGGTGATTTTACCAACACCTGACGGAGCCAGCACAATACCCAACTGGCCTGTGTAGCTGACTTTGAACACAGATCTTCCGCTAATGAACATCTATGCCCATATCTCCTCGTGAGGGAATACTCTCATTTGGATATGAAAGATGGGGCCTAACACGGTGACAGAGAGACATCCACTCGTCCAGAAAACACAGGGATCACCAGTGTTAATGGTCGTGGCCCACTAGTTAAACTATAATGGGCTTCAGACCAAGGTCTTCTGTAGCCTAGGAGGCTGAACAAAGGACCCTAGTTTGGGGCCGGTTTTCATAAACATTGTCAACTAGCCCCCATAGCACTAACAGACAAGTGGAGCTTGCCAGCAAAACATAACTCACCAAACCTGGAACCCACCGCTTCTCACAACAGCGGCGCGTCCTACAGCCCAGCTGTGTCTTTACCGCAACCAGCACACAGCAAGGACTGCAGTTGGAAAGGCATGTAGCGGCGCAAACTCCCAATACGAAAACCGGTGGAGGATTTTTAGAATGATCATCATCTTCCAGACACTCCAGTACGAAGACAATATCGCCGTATTTTCTCGAAAATAGTGAGAGAGAAAATAAAGATATGATGTCAACGTATCCTTGTTTTCCAACTCTTCTCCTCAAGTTCAAGTTTCTTTAATAGTTGTCATACAGAAGTACAGAATACTTTTGTACAAAATGCTTCTTACTGTTGCGCTCCAGAGACTGTGCATGACAAGATAAGTATGAAATAAAAACATAGTAAAATTTAGAAGTAAAAAAAGAGGTCACAGTGTTCAGTTTAGACATATGTACAATGTTCGTAGACGTAGTTACCATACAATATACAATACTGTGCAGTGTACTAATATACAATACTATACTATATAGTGCAAGGCACAAATGGACGAGGTGCAGTTTAGGTACAATTCACAGTAGGTGTACGAGTTGTAGTGCAAATCCTTTATCAATACATATAAAGTGTAAGTGTGTTTGTGTGATCTAAAGTGTGGAGAGTGGGTGCTGCAGTGTGTTGTTTGTTTGAGTGAGTGTGTGCGTGTGGGTGTGGGTGTGTGTGCTGTGTGCATTTGATGGTTGTTGCATAGTGATTATTGTTCGTTTAGCGATTTTTTCTCGTTTAGCAGCCTGATGGCCTGGGGATAGAAGCTCCTTCTGAGTCTTTCTGTGCTCGCCTTAAGACTCCGGTATCGCTTGCCTGACGGCAGCAGTTCAAAGAGGCAGTTGTTCGGGTGGCTCGAGTCCTTAATAATTCTCTTAGCCTTCCCCTTGCACCGCTTGTTGTAAATGTTCTGGAGGGTGGGAAGCCCCCCTCTAATTGTGCGTTCGGCTGAACGTGTCACTCTTTGTAGTCTGCTACGGTCTTGTGCAGTGCTATTCCCAAACCAGGAGGTGATGTTGCCGGTCAGGATGCTCTCTATTGTACATGAGTAGAAGTTCCTAAGGATCTTCTGACTGACTTGGAACTTCCTTAGGCGCCTGAGGAAGTAGAGGCGTTGTCGTGCCTTCTTCACAACACTGTCAATGTGTGTGGTCCATGTCAAGTCCTCGGATATGTGGGCTCCGAGGTACTTGAAACTGTTCACTCTCTCAACCGGTGCCCCGTCGATGCTGAGGGGGCTGTAGTCCTTGACCCCCGACCTCCTGAAGTCCACAATCATCTCTTTTGTTTTGCTGACGTTCAGGGAGAGGCAGTTCTCCTGACACCATCACATCACTTCAAGTGGGGATCTACCGAGGCACTTCCTTGTGGTGAAAGCGAGAAGGAGACGAGTGGGTGGCCCCACCCCTGCTTATGGGTAAACTGATAGGGGTGTGGTCAGACAAATATTGGGATTAAAGGTACATTGTGGTCTTTATTCAGTGCGCGTGCACGTGTGCGAGGACAGTGCAGAGAGTGACGCAGAGCGAGAGCTATACGATACAAAACTGGTCTCCCCCATCTGCACACATTGTTTCCTATTTTCTATGTAACTTTTTATCCAACTGAGCCCTATCCCTCTAATTCCATACTTTTCAAGTTTTCTGAGTAAAATATCATGGTCAATGGTATCGAAAGCTTTTTTCAGATAAAAGAAACGAGGCCAGAAACATTGGAGGATCCGACTATTTTATGATGGAGCCTTTTTAAATTTTTATTTTAGATGCACTACTGTTGGCTTTCTGTCCTACGTGTATTTTCTGGGTCAACTGCTATTGTCTTGGCTAAGCTATAGACCCCAGGGCAGAGGCACTTTTCTTTTTTCCTCTTTGTTTTGTTTTATTTTCCCTTTTCCCAGTCCTCAGCTGTCTCCCTATGTTCGTACCTCTCCCATTTGTGTGTTTTAACATAGTTAGTCAGGTAGTATATTTTAGTTCCCAGGGTGTTTTCCCCGTTCCCCCTGTTGTCTGCTGGGGTGGAGGGACACCTCTCCATTGCAGCAGTACCTTGTACTCTAATCAGTCACAAGCAGAGCTCCATGCCACTGTGTTTCTACGGGCGTTCATTTGTGTGCATGTTTAGCCCGTCGCTTGTAGTGAAACAGTGTAAAACCTGACCTGTTAGACTCAATATACTGAGCGTGTAACGTGAGTAGTAGTAAACGGGTGGTTGTGACATGGCCTTTTTGGAGTCCTTAGTGTCAAATATAAGTAAATAATGAAAAAAGATATGAGAACATTTTGTTATATTGCACAGAACATTTGGTTTTATATGAATGCACAGAGCATTTATGTGAATATTTTCCCAGTTATTCTCAAATTTCAGCCAAATTAGTAAAAGCTCATAATGTGTGACTGTCCCACGAACGTTTCACAAAGTTTGAATAAAAATGCATTTGTTATTTATTTAACTACATATTGACTCTAGTGCTGTCAATCGATTAAAATATTTAACACGATTAATCGCATGATTGTCCATAGTTAACTCGCAATTAATCGCAAATTAATTGCATTTTCTTTTTTTTACCTTAAACAGATCTTTTTCAAGTTCCAAGTTTTAATACTCTTATCAACATGCAAGTCAACAAATGCTTGCTTTATGCAGCCATTTAACACAAAAGGATGACCCTCATGCATTGCAAATTTGCATCAAATTCAAAACAGAGTGATGCACAAAATAACTTAAAGGAAAATAATCATTTAAAACAATGAATAAAGTGTGCATGAAATAATAGGGGAAAGAAAATGTTAGGAACTTGTTACATTCACCCACACAAGGGCTGATTAATCACACACCCCCCTCTCTCTCTCACACACACACTCTCCCATCTCTCTTTCTCTCTTGCCCCTTCCTCATCTCTCTCACCCCCCTCTCTCTATATATCTCACACACACACACACACACACACACACACACACACACACACACACACACACACACACACACACACACACACACACACACACACACACACATACACACACACACACACACACACACACACACTTGAATAAAAAAGGTGAAGATTTGATTGACATGGTCTGAGACAACAAGTCATTATTGTGAATGCTGTCCCGATTATTATAATAAATAAATTACATTTGAATTAAAAATGTATCTGATCATTTTTGTCCATGTTTCTAAAATATCTATCTTGAATTGGTCTCATTACAGATACCAAGAGAAGAAACTGACACGGCAATTACAAACATTCAGAGTAAATTATCTACCGCCATCAAGAACAGAAAGATTTAGGGAATTATGGAGAAATTTGCAGGACAAAGAAGAGAGATCTACAAAAGATTTTGAACTTAACCCTGTCATCTACAGAAGCCTCATTTAACCATGAGATGGAAGTCCAGCCTGACCCAGTGCTATACATTGTCTTTTGTGACACACTGTTTTAAACAGTTTTTCAAAGTGATTATACTCTTAATTTGAACCCATTATATCAATCAAATTTCTTGAAAGATTTTCTGTTGTTTGTTAAATGGATTAAATACACGTTCTTGCATTACGGATTGTTGTGTGGTGTGATTCATTATGGTGTGACGGCATCATTTGGTGTGACTTTCACAATTATGACATTATGAAGGCTTTTTGGTAAGAAATATTAAAATCATCAATGGGACAGATGAATAACAGTGTCACCAAATTTTTCTAGCATTTTGGTGTTTTTATAAGAAGGTTTGCCTAAATGAATTAAAAGTACATAGTAAAATGTTGTGCAAACGTCTTACCATGAGTTCTGATTATGAAAGATCATACAAAATGTAACTAATTTGCACAAGGAAGAGCTAGACAATTTTGTACAGAATAACCTTCATGTCAGCCATATGACAATTGTGCACTAGCACATTATACTAATGAGAAAAAAAGTATTACTATACCACACATATTGGAAAGATTAGAGTGTAAAACATAACTGAATGATTTCCATTACTCATAGTGATATATATATTTTTTTTTAAACGTTTTTTTCAGCCTAAAATGGCAACCACCCATTCACATTATTCCGTATCATATACAAAGCAAGTCCTGTTCTTAAATCTGAAATCCATTCATTCTACAAACACATGCACCCTCCTTCTCAACCAGGGCTTCCAAAATCGGAACCCTCTGGCAAAATGTGCCCATTCATCCATTATCTCAGCAGCAGCGAGGAGCCATCGACCCACAGCAGCATCATGCTCTGCATACATGATCTTTTCAGCAGCAATTGGCCCTTCATCACTCAACTGCCGCTGTGGTCATAAAGTTCATCTTCCTCTTTCTTTATCAGGACAAGATGTTTCATAGTTATCATTTTATTAACAAATACCTATATTTTATAATATGGTCATATTGTGACTTCATTTAAAATTCACCATCATTTATTTTAAGTTTGGTTTACGCCAGAAGCCTCCTTTCAACGTGAACTTCATAAAAGTCAGTCAAAGCTTTCCAAAAGCTCAAACAGTGATCTCCAAGCCCATGTGGTTGAACTCAAACAACAAAGAAACAGACTAAGAAACGATGGAAACACCATGATCAAATCTGCAAAAAGGAATGTCATCAATGACAAAACGGAGGAAAACAAAAACAAACCCTGTGAACTTTGGAAATTACTCAACAACCAACTAGGCTGCAGTAAAAAACTAAAAACCACTAGAGTATAGTCACGTCAGTAGAGTCACGTGGTTGTGACATGGCCTTTTTGGAGTCCTTAGTGTCAAATATAAGTAAATAATGAAAAAAGATATGAGAACATTTTGTTATATTGCACAGAACATTTGGTTTTATATGAATGCACAGAGCATTTATGTGAATATTTTCCCAGTTATTCTCAAATTTCAGCCAAATTAGTAAAAGCTCATAATGTGTGACTGTCCCACGAACGTTTCACAAAGTTTGAATAAAAATGCATTTGTTATTTATTTAACTACATATTGACTCTAGTGCTGTCAATCGATTAAAATATTTAACACGATTAATCGCATGATTGTCCATAGTTAACTCGCAATTAATCGCAAATTAATTGCATTTTCTTTTTTTTACCTTAAACAGATCTTTTTCAAGTTCCAAGTTTTAATACTCTTATCAACATGCAAGTCAACAAATGCTTGCTTTATGCAGCCATTTAACACAAAAGGATGACCCTCATGCATTGCAAATTTGCATCAAATTCAAAACAGAGTGATGCACAAAATAACTTAAAGGAAAATAATCATTTAAAACAATGAATAAAGTGTGCATGAAATAATAGGGGAAAGAAAATGTTAGGAACTTGTTACATTCACCCACACAAGGGCTGATTAATCACACACCCCCCTCTCTCTCTCACACACACACTCTCCCATCTCTCTTTCTCTCTTGCCCCTTCCTCATCTCTCTCACCCCCCTCTCTCTATATATCTCACACACACACACACACACACACACACACACACACACACACACACACACACACACACACATACACACACACACACACACACACACACACACTTGAATAAAAAAGGTGAAGATTTGATTGACATGGTCTGAGACAACAAGTCATTATTGTGAATGCTGTCCCGATTATTATAATAAATAAATTACATTTGAATTAAAAATGTATCTGATCATTTTTGTCCATGTTTCTAAAATATCTATCTTGAATTGGTCTCATTACAGATACCAAGAGAAGAAACTGACACGGCAATTACAAACATTCAGAGTAAATTATCTACCGCCATCAAGAACAGAAAGATTTAGGGAATTATGGAGAAATTTGCAGGACAAAGAAGAGAGATCTACAAAAGATTTTGAACTTAACCCTGTCATCTACAGAAGCCTCATTTAACCATGAGATGGAAGTCCAGCCTGACCCAGTGCTATACATTGTCTTTTGTGACACACTGTTTTAAACAGTTTTTCAAAGTGATTATACTCTTAATTTGAACCCATTATATCAATCAAATTTCTTGAAAGATTTTCTGTTGTTTGTTAAATGGATTAAATACACGTTCTTGCATTACGGATTGTTGTGTGGTGTGATTCATTATGGTGTGACGGCATCATTTGGTGTGACTTTCACAATTATGACATTATGAAGGCTTTTTGGTAAGAAATATTAAAATCATCAATGGGACAGATGAATAACAGTGTCACCAAATTTTTCTAGCATTTTGGTGTTTTTATAAGAAGGTTTGCCTAAATGAATTAAAAGTACATAGTAAAATGTTGTGCAAACGTCTTACCATGAGTTCTGATTATGAAAGATCATACAAAATGTAACTAATTTGCACAAGGAAGAGCTAGACAATTTTGTACAGAATAACCTTCATGTCAGCCATATGACAATTGTGCACTAGCACATTATACTAATGAGAAAAAAAGTATTACTATACCACACATATTGGAAAGATTAGAGTGTAAAACATAACTGAATGATTTCCATTACTCATAGTGATATATATATTTTTTTTTAAACGTTTTTTTCAGCCTAAAATGGCAACCACCCATTCACATTATTCCGTATCATATACAAAGCAAGTCCTGTTCTTAAATCTGAAATCCATTCATTCTACAAACACATGCACCCTCCTTCTCAACCAGGGCTTCCAAAATCGGAACCCTCTGGCAAAATGTGCCCATTCATCCATTATCTCAGCAGCAGCGAGGAGCCATCGACCCACAGCAGCATCATGCTCTGCATACATGATCTTTTCAGCAGCAATTGGCCCTTCATCACTCAACTGCCGCTGTGGTCATAAAGTTCATCTTCCTCTTTCTTTATCAGGACAAGATGTTTCATAGTTATCATTTTATTAACAAATACCTATATTTTATAATATGGTCATATTGTGACTTCATTTAAAATTCACCATCATTTATTTTAAGTTTGGTTTACGCCAGAAGCCTCCTTTCAACGTGAACTTCATAAAAGTCAGTCAAAGCTTTCCAAAAGCTCAAACAGTGATCTCCAAGCCCATGTGGTTGAACTCAAACAACAAAGAAACAGACTAAGAAACGATGGAAACACCATGATCAAATCTGCAAAAAGGAATGTCATCAATGACAAAACGGAGGAAAACAAAAACAAACCCTGTGAACTTTGGAAATTACTCAACAACCAACTAGGCTGCAGTAAAAAACTAAAAACCAGATTTACAAACATCAACATAAAGACTCTCATCACAGACAAGCTGGATGTGGCCAATTACTTAAACATTTCTTTACAAACATAGCCACAACACTGCATGGTTAATAAATCCCCTCCAAATTCCTCAGAGACTCAGCAACCGCCATCACCCCAGTCATCACCCACATAATAAACCTCTCCATAAAACAGGAATACGTCCCCAAAGACTTCCATATTGCGAGAGTGACCCCCCTGCACAAAAAAGGCACCAAATTAGACCCAGGCAACTACCGCCCTGTTTCTATTCTTACCTCCATCTCGAAAGTCATGGAACAGGTCGAAAAGTACCTTGCGGGGAAAAAAAGCTAATCTACGAATTCCAATCTGGCTTCAGATTACATCCCACTCCACTGACACATGCCTTCTCTATTTGAACGACCACATCAAACAAGAGGTGGACGTGGGCAAATACTGCGGCATGGTCATGCTGGACCTCCAAAAGGCTTTCGACACTGTCAATCACTCCATTCTGATTGACAAGCTAAAAGCAATTGGTTTTGATAGTTCATCAGTGGATGCAATCCTACCTGGAGGGGAGAGAACAGATGGTGGAGGTAGACGGTACGCCTGAATACTTTCGACAACAAATGTTTGTTTCCGCGTCTCTGATTGGCCAGGTCATTTCTGGTCATGTGACATGTACGCCCAATCGTGGGACCGCAAGTGTCTACACTGGTTAAGCTTAGGCGCTCTTTCGAAGTTGGTTAAGGTTAGAGTTTGTCTTAGAGCATGGCGATAGAATGCCTGCCCTTCTTTCGACGGTTAAGCTTAGGCACTCTTTCGAAGTTGGTTAAGGTTAGAGTTTGTCTTAGAGCATGGCGATAGAACGCCAGGTAGTTTGCAGGCTGTTAGACCCGGAAATAGGCGCAGAACTTGCTGTCCCACGATTGGCGCACATGTCACATGACCTGGCCAATCAGAGCGCAAAACTCGCACACGGAAACAAACATTTGTTGTCGAAAGTATTCACGCAGACGGTACACGTGTATGTCATAAATGTCATGATGAATTGAAAATGGGGGACCCTGGCGGCCGGGTAGTGCAGCAGACTAAGCGTCTGTCTACCACCACAGAGACAGTGGGATCGAATCCAGCTGTGGTGCTTCTGGGTTGGCCGACCGTACTAACACAATTGGCAGTGTTAGAGGGTGGGAAACCCGGCGAGGGTGGGTCCTGGTCGTTGTAAACAGCGACTCCTACAGTTCGGTCGGGGCGCCTGCACAGCAAGGGAAGGATCTAAGAGAGGTAGTGTGACCTTCCACACGTTACACTCTCCCAGTGAGAGTCCGCGCTGCCAGGTGAAAAGAAGCGGTGGGCTGGGTACACATGTGTCGGAGGAAGCATGTGATAGTCTCCGCCCTCCCGGACAGACAGTAGGGGGTAGAGTGCGCAACGACCAGGAGGGGGATTGGGAATTGGCATAACGACTAACATTGGGATGGGAGAAAAACGGGAAAAAGACTGAGGAAAAAGATAATTAAAAATGAAAAGAAAATGGGGGACCCTGATGTAAACAAGTAAGTAAGTAAGTAACAAGACGAAAGTCTTTCTCTGGTCTGCATCCCCTTAACAATTGTGTGTATTGAGCCGTACTGTATATTGTACCTATTCTGCAATCTTAATAAAGTTTTCAATCAATCAACATAAATCAACATAAAGTATCCATTTCGCGAAGTCGTCACTAGAAACCATGACTCGACATTGTATAATAGGCAATGTGTTACTCGTGTATTTTTCTTTAACTATATTTAAAATAAGGCAATCTCATTCTCCTCCACAACTGTCACAGAAGAAGATACAGTGGGAGTGATATGCAACATCCATCTTGAGTTGTGCATCATGCTAAAAAGTAGAAACCTGACCACACAACCAATACACGTGCCCAGCCCTAATGTGTAATTCCTATCCTGGATGAATAAATGTATCTCAGTCGTTTGTCTTCATGCCTCGCCATTCGGGTTATTCAGTCATTTCATCAGTACGCGTTTGTGTGAAGACACCCCTCATATAGCTGGCTGCTGCTAAAGACACCCTCCCCTCTTGGCTTTATAGATTTCCTCCAGATGATAGATTGGACCATAGGGGAAGCTAAGTGAGGTGTGACCAGGACAGGGATGTACGGCCGCAGTCCTTTATGGCCCTAATTATGCAAAGGAGCTTTGTGAATATTCCAATAAAGGTTCATTCTAAGTTGTCCGCCATTCGTTTGGGGTTTTAATAAGATGACCTTCAGCAAGGGAACATTGTGACAGGTGCTCCCTTAGAAAAAGGAAAAAGCGCGTTAAAATGGCACAATTCATCCAAACATTACGAAGTCTGAAAATTGCATTAATGTACTAATAATTATACACCATAAGCACACTATATGCACATAACTCTCACATAATATGTCATTCCTCAACACATCATCTGGGAACAGGGCATTGTGCAATTGCAGCACAACTTTCAATTAAATTCAATGCAGACAGGGTTCAATTCGTTATTTTTGACTGACATCTTGTCCCACACGACCACGTTATCCACTTTCTCCTGATTGATTGAATAGATGACATAAGTGATGGATACTATCCGACCCATCAGTGCTGCCCCCCCCCCCCCCCCCCTCTCCCTCTCCAAACACATTCAAACGAGTCATCACAGCCACAGGTACCATTCTAGTCCATCCTCTCTCATGGTGGTGAGAAGAAAAGTGTGCGGCTCTTCTCAGTGTTGCTTGACCATACGACAGAGATGGACACTTTTTAATTACTTCTAAGAAAAATAGTAAATTGTATTGGGATTTTGAGGCACATTCGTGTGGAGATGAGAAACGTTAACATACATTGTGGCACTTAATAGCACTTATAGTGGTTATTTTCATTCAAAGAAATTAATCTGCGACATTATTTCATAGCCAAGGATACACTCATCAGTCGGCAAGATTTCGTCCAGAAGCGGCCTGGCACTTCAAAGAAGACCGATCGGTAAAGCGCAGATGATCGCTACTGGTGTTTGTGGCGTTGTCATGGTACTGGCGTTGGTGATTCTGATCCCAATTTTGGTCAACTCTGCCGGGACGTCAGCGCACTATGAAATGCTCGGAGCGTGTCAGATGGTTTGCGACCCTCACGGGACCACGGCCACGGCAAAGACCGCTAACACGATCAAAGACGGCCGCTTGGTCCAATCTCTACCAACGTTTATCCAAGGTCCTCGAGGGGAGCCAGGGCGCATTGGGAGAATGGGACCGAGGGGCACGACTGGCCAGCCTGGGACAACTGGCCCTCGCGGCGAGAGAGGGGAGCCAGGCCGACCAGGTTTACCTGGACCACCCGGAACAAACGGGCCCGCTGGTGCCATAAGCGCCGCCACCTACAACACCGTTCCAAAGATAGCATTTTACGCAGGGCTGAAAAAGCAACACGAGGGCTATGAAGTTCTGAAATTCGACGACGTGGTCACCAATCTTGGCAACCACTACGACCCATCCACAGGAAAATTCACCTGTTCGATTCCGGGGATTTACTTCTTTGTTTACCACGTCCTAATGCGAGGTGGGGACGGCACCAGTATGTGGGCTGACCTCTGTAAAAACAACCAGGTAAGACACTTCATAAAAACAAAAGTCAGTTAACAGAGAGCGACAGCGACAGTCCGTATAGTGGCAAACATACTTTTACGCACACGTTCTACATCATGGAGTTTTACGCACAACGGCACAAGCTTTACACACGATAGTGCCAGGATAACCACCAAAGAGCCAATTACCCAGACGTAAAATATGTTTAGTTATATCATATTCATATTACACTTGATATCAACGTGATAAAGTTGTGTATTCAATGAGTTGATGTCAAATCCGGTGATCTGGAATTGTCCGTGCTGGTCTGGTGGTCTGATCAGCTCGCTGCCTGCAGGTGTCAGTGTAAAAAAGAAAAAAAGAAAGTCAACTGTGAAAAGCACACGTTGTTTTAACGAAATATTTTGGATTTAAAATACGTTTTCAAACAGGTTGTCATTTTGCATCATAAAATGTGACTTCCAGGTGAGAGCCAGCGCTATCGCCCAGGACGCCGACCAGAACTACGACTACGCGAGCAACAGCGCGGTCTTGCACCTCGAGCCCGGGGATGAAATCTACATCAAGCTGGACGGGGGTAAGGCGCACGGGGGCAACAACAACAAGTACAGCACCTTCTCCGGCTTCATGGTGTATGCTGATTGAAGCGGTAGTGCGGGCAACAAAGGACATTTCTTACTTGTCTGTATCCTTCATTTTAACGTGACACAATGCCGTTCATATTCTCTCAAAAGTCGGCTGGATTGGTTGACATGTGTCATCGTTGCCATAGTAGCAGTAGCAGGAATTGCAAAGAGATCAAGAAAAAAACGGAAATGTGAGAACTATCAGCTTAACATTTAGAAAACGTGACTAATGAGTATCGTGATGAAAACGTATGGCATTTGGACAAGTTGTGGGTAGAGAGAACAGCAGGTTACCGTGTATATTGTGGAGAGTGCCTATTATCTCATAACGTGTAGTTACAGACTATAGCATTGTCATAAGTATGGCTACCTCACATGTGTCCATTGTGTCTTCATTGCAGCTTGTAACATCCATCAGCATAACTAAATGGGTCTGTCAGTCTAACTGATGAGAAGATTGTAAAACATAATAAATGTAACTCAAACATTCAACATAAGAAAATAATGTTTGATGATTCAGGGAGCAACTTTAAACATTGGTTGCTATGATGTTAGCTGAATTATTCAGAATACTACCAAAGTATAATAAAAAATATATACTGTATGGTTATCATCACAATGAATGGGAACTGACGTAATAATCACTTTTGTGTTTTCACTGCTTTACTACTTGACAAGATACATTTGACAGTGCTTATTTTGAGTGAAAATGTAAAGATATCTCAGAGGAAAAAAATGCAATCACCATATACAAGTAATCATTTCCTTTTTAAGAAAATAAATAAAAGCTAAATTCTGACATGAGCATGTGAGCATTGTGACATCACTGGTATATTACAGACATGTGTCCTACCCAGATATACAAAACACCTTCAATCTACTTTTCCAAATCATATTCAGAAACTCATTCAAAGTTACACAATAGCTGTCCTGCGAGGCAACACCATTGATTATGTGGTGAAGTCACCCTGCGCTGCCACCTGTTCTCACACGAGAGGAGACCATGTCCTTCAGTAAGGGTCCGCCAAGCAGCCAGCCTCCCACCCACTGAGAGCCCAACCTGGCCCCTCATCTAACAACGCTATGTTGTGCTAAGAGTGTAGTGCAGCATACTGATTAGCTAAGAATGAACACACACTTCAATCATACCTTTTTAATAAGACGGCTTCACTGGAATTCTGTTGCTATGGGGAACAGTTTGGACCCAAATGCATTTCCTGTCAACTTGTTAAATTAGCAAACATTGCCAACAGGAAATACACTTGGGTCCTTTATAGATGGTTATTCGTGTCACTTTGAAGCCGTCTATACCACATTTGGAACTAAAGTGTACCCTCTCGTTGGATCTAAATTGGACTGAACTCCAATCAGCCTGTGAGGTTTGTTTACATACAGTTGCTTACAGAGTGAATTAGAATCATATTACACATCCATTGGACATTTTGATTCAATCATGCCTCCAATTATCTGAAATAAAAGTCCATAATTGTTTTCCTTTGTGTAAACCCCACTCCATCAACAGCAGAATCAAGTGACAAAAGGATTTCTGCTTTGTTGACAGTTCAGCGACACATATTGACATTCATAATGACATCATGTAGCAACAATGAAAGCTGCTGAGTATCAGGGACCATAGCTCTTATTAATCTGTCTTGTTTGTGATTAATACAAGTTAGGGCTGGGCAATATAGAAGAAAGAAATATCAAGATAATCATACATTTTTTCTTTCTATACCGATATTTCACAATATAGGCTCACGTTTTGCACATGTTTAAGGTCCCATATTGTGAAAAGCTCACTTTTCAGTGCTTGTGTAGATACATTTGGATCAACAAATATTTGAATTAATATGTGCTTTTTATCATTAATCCAGACAACAGAATTGCACACCACAATATCACTATACCATCATTTTGTCACAATATAATACTGTTAAACGATCAAATTGAATCATTTCCCAGCCCTAGTCCAAGTGGGTAAAATAAATCCATAGGGGTGACAGAGCAGCCTTATCATTTAAAGGTACAATTGAGAGGAAAGCAACAGTTGTGATTGGAGGATCAAGAAAAGAGGGCAGGGTTTGAGACAGGTCAACAGCGGATGCATCAAGCCGCCTGCCTCGTGCTTCCTGTATCCCTTCATTTGAAGGTCAGCCAGCGCTTGGGGTTCTCGATGAGGATCTTATCCATCTGGTGTTGGGAGACGCCCCTGGTCAGCATTTTGGGGACGATGTTCTTCAGGATGTGGGAGTAGCCGTGGCCACCATACTTGGTCAGACGGTTCTTGGTGTGAATGTCGTGCGCGACCACTATCTTGTCCTCATAACCCTCCTTCACCAGGAATGCCAGGCTGAAGAGAAATACATGACCCCCACACCCACACACACACACACACACACACACACACACACACACACACACACACACACACACACACACACACACACACACACACACACACACAACGTTTAAAGGAATTCTCGGATGGGAGGGCCTACTTTTAGGTCAGTGGGCAAATCAAGTGATTGTGTAAAGTGATGTTACAGCTAGAACAAGGACAGAGGTATCATTAGAAAGAAGACACCTTGAGAATTTTGTTGGTAGTCACCATTTTATGCTAGCTTATCAGCAGAAATTGCTCTCCAAATCATGTAATTTAATGGGTGAGTCTAAATGGCTAAACTCTTTTAGGGGGGGGGGGGACTTATTCCATATTATTTGTATGTGGTTGAGTGTACACATTCCTCATTCCAAATTATATTACACATAGCACCTTTAAGCACCCCTTGATCACTTTGAGTGCCCAGGACGAGATTTCTCGTTAGTTCATGCCAACCGTTGAGTGCCAGAGAGACGAGAGATCTCGTTTTTGATTTATTTATTTATTAGCGACTTCCATTCATATTTCATCAATCTAGCCTCACGTTACCACTGGAACTCTCTCTGAGCTCCATTGGGAAAATACCGCCCCCAATCGTCTCTCCGGATGGTACTGCACCCCTTTGGATTGGATTGAATGAAACGCATGGAGAAAAAAAAGTCCTGCTTCCACATTTTACTTGTCAGACAAGTAACCCGAGACGATCGAAGTCATCGCCGACCACCAGAACAGCGGATAATGTGTGTTTCCAGTACCCAGCGTTGGATCAATAAACGCGATAGATATTTGGAATGGCGATCAGGAATTGGAATAATCTTTTTGGAGAACATCTGATCTGAGGTAAGGAATCTATTTCACCAGTCTTGGGATAATCAGAGCTTTTTTCACAGATATATCAACGCGGGCCCTATGTGTGTATGTGTGTGTGTGTGCTGATCAGGAAATAGATAATCGATTTTTCAGCCCGCTTCTCTAGCGTGCATAAGTACACATATACTATCGATAATCTAGCGTTTATTTGAAAACGATTCATAAATAGGCCAAAAAATTACAACGTTTTTTGTGTATTCCAGTAAAGGGCGATTATCACAGAATCTTCTGAAATTTTCTGAAACTTTCAAGAAACGAGCGTTTTTCAAAATGGTATAAAACGGAAATGAACCAATTAAAAAACAATCTGCTTCGACAATGTTGACTGCAAACAAGTCCTTGATAAGCGACGGCCATATTATACACATAGCCATAATTTAAGATATAGTTTATGCGTTCGCAAATATGAGAGCTCTATCATTGAAGTGGGTGTTGGCACGCAACAGGGTTCCGGGGCACCGGACCCTTGGCACTCAAAGTGTTAAGAGGTGTATTCAGGGACGATTGAGGCATTTGAAATCCCTTTTTAAAGGGGCACGCCAACATTATGGGAAATGCGCTTACCATCTTCTCCAGAGTCAGACATGAAGATAGATACCAATTTCCTCTCTGTGCGTTCACTAGAAATCTATCTGGTCTGCAAGCTAGCCTAGTTTAGCACAAATGAACTGACTCTGGAGAAGATGGTAAGCGCATTTCCTATCATGTTGGCGTGCCCCTTTAAGGATGATTTTCCCCCTAGTGGTATTCGGGAGTGGAAAGCCAGAGTGATATATTATCTGCTGTCTCCCCTCTCAGAAGTGGTGTCACCGTTACTCACGTCTTGACTCTCTGGCTGTCACTGGGCATGTCCACCTCCAGGTTATAGTGGTAGTTCAGCATCTCTGTGCCAAACAGATCATACTCCAGGTAACTTCCCAGCTTAGCAAACTCAAGCAGCTCACCGTCGTCAAATATGGTCCTACAAGAACAAAGAAATAACAAATAAAGGCTTTATTGATGACCAACTGATCTAAATACTTTCACATTATTACAAACAAGTATTACACCATCAATAGGGTCTTGTCATCTTGTTCATTATGAAATAAATTAGGGAAGTGCAGTAGTGAATCAGAAACTACTAAACTAGTGATAGTATCAGATGCTAGGCTAAAATAGGTTGCATTAATAAAAAGGCAGTGGCTGCATCCCATTTCTCCATGCTATATACTACTAGCATGCAGTATGTGTTGTTAGTAGGGCTATCCTTGACTAAAGAAATTCTTAAGTCATCTAATAGTCGTAGGATTTGTCGACTACTCAATTTGTTTTTGTCATGAACAAATCTGTAAAATGTCAGTTTCCCACATGCAATGATGCAGAAGGACCTCTTTAAATCTATTGCTTACCAAAAATGAGCTTATGATTTTTTTCAGGAAATAACTAATTTAGCATGGTAAAAAAAAAAGAGCATTAAAAGCGAATCTATATATGAATCTATTAATCAATTAGCTAAGGCTAATTGTATAATAAATTCTTGGTCGAGCAAGTCCAAACTGACCTCTGATCAACTAAGAGGGGGCAGTTCTCGTTGTTATGCAAATACTTTATGCAAAAGAGTTTTGTATGAATACAGTATGTGATCTACATAGTCCATGCATGTAGAACATACTTTGAATTTGGATGCAGCCATTATCGCACAGAGGAAGGAGAGGGGAGGTTAGCTGGGGAGGTGGATACGCTAGAACCCTGAGATCCTACAGTATATATTTTAACGGTAACTAGGTTGATAGGCGAGTACTCTTAATACCCAGATATTGAGCTGAGTGTATTATACCCTGGACTACTACACCACTGGTCTCTGCCACGGTGTGCAAACCACATTCTTGTTATTCCACCTTTAGATTAGATTCAAGAGAACTGAATCAGCATTTCTGACTCCTGGAAAGAGACCTCTAACCTGTCCAGGTGTGACATAACCGTTTTGCCGATGTCACCGCCAGCCTCTTGGAGGATGCGGACCACCTCGGCCGGGGCGGCCGGATTGCGACCAGGATGGATGATAACAGGACAGCCCAGCTGGGTCTGGGCATGAGCGGTAGCCCTGAGGACCTTTGTCTCGCTCTCTGTTATTGGCCAGCTAGTGCCAATCTCTCCAATAACGCCACAGCAGATGTCTGTGCCGTCTGCTCCGTGAAGCACCTCGCTAATGATGACGTCTGTGAGCTGAGGGGGCAGGAGATGTAGCGTTAGTTGAAGGTGCTTGGGTTTAAAGAACACACGAACATTATGGGAAATTCACTTAGAGCGAGACACGTAGACAGATACCAGTTTTCTCTCTGTGCGTGCAGTAGAAAGCTATCTGGCTGCATGTTAGCCTAGCTTAGCACAATGAATGGAAGTGGACAATACTGGTTAGCATAGGCATTGGCCAACTAACACATCTCCCAGAGTCTAAGCTAGGCTCCCAGTACTGTCCTCTTCCATTCACTGTGCTAAGCTAGGCTAGCGTGCAGCCGGATACCTTTCTACTGAACGAACAGAGCGAGGAAACTGGTAATAAATCTATTTTCTTGTTTGACTCTGGAGAAAACTAAAAAGTACATTTCCCATAATGTTGCCGTGTTCCTTTAAGCTTACATTTAAAATACACACTTTATTAGTTAGTTACAGATTCACATTACAAGGGCTGACCTTCGAATTTTTTTTGGCAATCGAAGCTTCGGGGCCGAGCTTCGAATTAAAAAGAAATTAATTGATTTTTTTATATATATACTTTTTTTTTTATCTTATGTTGTGGGACTTGTACAGCACTTTGGTAAACTTTGTTGTTTTTAAATGTGCTCTATAAATAAAGTGGATTGGATTAATGAATTAAGTAGCCCCATTCGTGACTGTGACGCAGCCAACACAGTGTGATTTAGGCTACGTTTAGACGAGCGTTTTGGGATGGAAGTCTGAACAGAAACCGCAAAAGTCGTCTTGCGGTTTCACTTTTAATTTTGCGTTTAGACGAGCGTTTTGGGGTGGAATTCTCCGTGCAGACGAGGCTGTAACAACTCGAGACAACGGAGCCCCGCTGTCACACGATTGGCGCATATGTCACATGACGTGCTGTGAAGACCCGCCCTACTCTGCCTCTGATTCGCAGAGTGTGGGTGGGGAATGTGATTGGACCAAAGCAGAGTCACTCACAGACAGTGGGTCCAGTCATAATAGTTGTGATAGCCGCGGGACAGATTCTTGTGTATTTAAAAGTACTGCCAATGTAGCCTTCAGGTGATCGCCATGGATAGAATCAGACATGCTTTGTTTACGCTTCTAGGCTACTGGCGCATGCCTGTGATGTAAGCAGTAGGCGCGACGAGAGCCTTGACGACCCTTTCGTCATCGTTTTATGCGGTTTGACAGTTTAGACGAGAGCGCAAAGGTTTACCGTTTCTAGGATTTCCACCCTGGAAGGTGGTCTCACTTTTTTACGGTTTCACCCCGTAAAAACGCCGTTTCCGTATAAACGAAAGGCACATCTGAAAAAATATTTTTGCGGATTCACCTGCTAGCGTTTCCGTCTAAACGGGGCCTTAATTCAAGGTGGATCGCTGTTGTCGTTTGAACAACTTCAGATTTCATGGGAACTACCAATCCCCCAAATCAAGAATGTTTAAGATGAATGAAGTAAGATTTTGATTATTTGAAATATGGCCTGTGTAGACTAAACTATGCACAGAATTATGTCAGTCTACAAGGTCCGGATTCTACATGGTCCGGCAATGTAGACCTTGTAGACTCCACTACAGACCAATTATCAGTGAATGTTCATGCATTTTTAAGAAGGGCTACTTCCACAAAAAAACAAAGAACTCACCAAAACATCTCAGTAGCACCTTATCTAAATGTTCTATTTCATATATGGAGATTCATATTTATTTATGTATTGCATGCATTTCTACATTTTATTTCCTATTTTGTTTATTCATCCCAGTATCTTTCTTTCTTATGTGTGGAATTCTACAAGGCATTTACATTCACATTTACATTTAGTCATTTAGCTGACGCTTTTATCCAAAGCGACTTACAAGTTCTGTACGACAGGTCATCAGGAAGGATACAACTCTATCAGCTGAGTAACAATATTCATCAAAGTGTTGCATGTTACAGTGTAGGTTAGTTTATTAGGACAAGTGCATGACAGTAAGGTTAGTTAGGGTTAGATTTTTTTTATTTTATTTTTTAAATTTTATTTCAGATAATGGTTGAAGAAGTGCGTCTTTAGTCGACGGCGAAAGATTGGATGGGATTCGGCTGTCCTAACTGGGGTGGGTAGTTCATTCCACCATTGTGGGGCAAGGACTGAGAATAGGCGTGTAGGTGGTGTATATGTGTTTGAGGATGATATCCTTCAAACAGGCAATAGTGATGATATAATTTGGGCAGTGCTGAGCTGGGTTACTTTCCTCCAGTGTATTTGTCCCCCGGCCCCACCCAATGGCCCCATGCACACACACACACACACACACACACACACACTGAAGTAAAAATAAAAATAAAATAAAAAATTTGGTTATTTTTTTGAAAATTAATTTTTTTTTTTAACTTCGATTTTTTTTGTAATGTTCGAAGCTTGTGCCATCGAACGAAGCTTCGAAGTATTTAAGACAGCCCTCATGAACACACAGATACAAACAGAGAGAGAGACACACACACACACACACACACTTGACAGAACTACATGTGGGAGATGGACGAGGAAGGCTATGATGACAAAACCTTTCCATGAGCCCGGCACGGTGGCATAGTGGTTAACACTGTTGCCTCACAGCTAGAAGGTCCTGGGTTTGATTCCCGCTTGGGGACCAGGTTGCCAGTTACCCAGGTGGGGTATCTCCCGGGCCTTTCTGTGTGGAGTTTGCATGTTCTCCCCGTGCTCACAAGGGTTTCCCCTCCCGATAAGATAAACCCAATGGAAGAACATGCACAACAGATCGCTAACGCTGTCGTGTCTCTGAGGAAGACGGACAGGAGCACTTGGATTGGTCATTGGGCGCGGCGCATGCTGCAGCCCTTGTCTGCTCCCGGCTGCCCTTGGGGGGAAGGATGACGGGATGGGAGGTGCAGAGAACATTTAGTCAGCGACTCAGTGCATGTGTGTGTTCCTGTGGGTCGTCCATCGCATGTGTGTGTGTTAATCTGATGACAAATAAAGACTTCTACTTCTACTACACATGGACCTGTAGTCCACACCTTCTCCACAGTCATGTTCCTGGTGGCCTCCGTGTGGGTGCAGTCCACATAGTACCCAGCTCCTCCGATCACATGGACCCCGGTCTCCTTGGCCAGTTGCCTGAGGGTGGGCAGATCACGGTCGATCCCGGTGGTGGTGTTCTCTACAATGGCGCCCCCCCCGGCCTTCCTGTAGGCCACCAGCTCCTCCCGCACGGCGCCGGTCTCCTGCTGCAGGAGCAGGTTCTCGTGGTTGCTGTACGGGTTCTGCTTCAGCCAGAACATGTGCTTCATCTGGAACGGGTTCTCTGCTACCGCCTCCTCGCCCGGCGGAGGGGGGAAGTAGCAGCACTCGAAGGTCATGGTCAGGTGCTCGTGGGTCATGGTGCGGCCCAGCTGGTCCGGATCCAACGGGCCCAGGACAGTCTGGACCTTCCCGCTCAGCTCCGACATGGTCTTCGCTTGGGTCTACTAGGACTGTGAGGAGATCCTGGAAAGACACAGATTGTATGTTTTACTTTATATTGACATATTTCTACTTAATATTATGTTTATGATACGGTGTACATTGTGTACTATTTCTACAAAATGTCACGAGGGGGTATGGTTCTGTATCTGTGCAACCCAGATTCGGCACAAACAAGGGGCTAAACACGTTTCGCAATTATGCCACAACAATGTGGAACGCCCTACCCACAGCCGTAACAAAATTTTAATCCCTACCCACATTCAAAACCGCTCTTAACTCATTGGACGCCACCGCTTAAGTGCGCGAGAGGGCGCTACCGCTTTAATCAATGGGAGGACTGGGAGATTTGCGAGTGCTTAAAATATATCTTAAATTATGGCTATGGGTCTAATACACTCGTCGATTATCAGTGAGTTGCTTGCAGTCAACATGTACAAAACGGATTGTTTTTTCATCGGTACATTTCCGTTTTATACCGTTTTGAATACGAGTATAGTTTTGGTGATTTCTAGTAATTCCAGAGAAAGATGCGATAATAGCCCTTTAGTGGAATACACAAAACACGTTGTCATTTTTCGGCTGATTATCGAATCTTCCTGAAATCAACGCTAGATCATCATTATTGTCCTTCCTCGTGCATACATGAAATGGCCCTTGTAGCACGGTTAAAGAGCACCTACAAGAGCCTGCAATTCGAAACTGGCGTAAATGTCCACCCCCCCCCCCCCCACCCCCTCCTAATAGACAGTTTCCTCCCCACCGTATGTATATATATTTTCTCCCACCCACCCACCCCCTCCTAATGTACAGTCTCCTCCCCATCATATATTTACTGTTAGGATCTCTGGGTAACAGTACTGTATATTTGCATATCATATATGTCACAAATGTAACTACTATATTGAATTGATTGATTGAAAAGTTTATTAACAGATTGCAGAATGGGTACAGTACAGTACAGCTCAATACATACAATTGTTAAGGGGATGCAGACCAGAGAAAGACTTTCGTCTTGTTTACATCAGGGTCCCCCATTTTCAATTCATCAATTACATATATGACATACATGACATACAGATAGACAGTACTGCTACATCTATACATTTATGACATATCAGATTTGCAAATACAGTACTGTTTGTGATACAAAAGTGTCCAGAAAAAGAGTGTATACATTTGACGTAGAAACTGTACATTGGAGGAGGTTGGGTGGGTGGGGTGGGGTTGGTGGGGGCTGTACATGTATGTCATGTATGTCCCTATGCCATAAATGTCATGTATGTTGTGTATGTCATAAAATCACTATGAATTGAAAATGGGGAACCCTGATGTAAACAAGACAAACGTCTTTCTCTGGTCTGCATCCCCTTAGCAATTGTGTGTATTGAGCCGTACTGTATTGTACCCATTCTGCAATCTGTTAAATAAAGTTTTCATTCATTATGTGTGTGTGATTAACTCGTGTGACAATGACACATTTTCCCTCTCATTTCATTCATTCAGAAAAGCCTAAACACGTATTTGCCAATATTGCGATTTGATTTTGTTTTCGTGTGCATCCATTCTTAGAATGGAAAATAGTAATACCATGAACGCATTCAATATCGCAGCAAATTCTGTTTGAATGGTGGAGCATCGGGCATCGTTACAAAGTATACCTACACAGTACCAACAGGGTGGATGACACTTCACAATGAACAGTGTAGAGTGAACTTTGGACTGGGAAGCGCTGAATCAGAATGATTCATGTTATCTGTTTCAATATATCTATGGTTTGAACGGCGTTTGTTTAGTATGTATGTATTTTTGTGCACAGTACAGTTAGCATATACACATACAGTAACGTTGTTACAACAAGTGGCACACGAGCTGATATGCAGCAGAGCTCAGTGAAAACCTTCTGGACAATCAATGTCGTGCAGAAAAGATAACCCTGCAGAATAAAAGTTATGGTGGAGCGATAACAAATGTTGCATTGATTCAAATCTTGCAATAAATCTGAATTAATTATACAATTTGCTGACCTTCCAAAGATAATTCGCGTGTAATCCACCGCTGACTTCAAAACCCTTCAGGTTGACGGAAGTGTCGGGGGTTGAACGACTAGAGTAGAGCAACAAGTCGCAGGACTACAAAGTATCGCGGGAATGGTGGATCGTCGCGAGAGTAATTATTCGGTAATAATGTATGCATTACATTTACAGTTACATTTAGTATGCGTCACAAGTTTTACATTTAAATGATAATGATGATCATGATAATAATAATAATAATAATAATAATAATAATAATAATAATAATAATAATAATAATAATAATAATAATAATGTCAAGGTACCATTTGATTAGCCTACCCCAGGATTGATTGATTGATTGATTGAAAAGTTTATTAACAGATTGCAGAATGGGTACAGTACAGTACAGCTCAATACATACAAGTGTTAAGGGGATGCAGGCCAGAGAAAGACTTTCGTCTTGTTTACATCAGGGTCCCCCATTTTCAATTCATAGTGACATATATGACATACACGACATACAGATAGACAGTACTGCTACATCTATACATTTATGACATACCAGATAACTTCATTTGGAACGGCTGATCTACCGCTGTCAAAGAGCACCTCCAAAGAACCCCCTCCAATGTACAGCCCCCCCCCCCCCACCCCACCTACCCATCAATCAATCAATCAATCAATCAATCAATCAATCAATCAATCAATCAATCAATCAATCAATCACCTACGGGTGGCTGCAATTAGAAACTGGCCCAGCTAAATGTCCAACCCCTCCCCCCCCCCAACCCCCTCCAATATACAGTTTTTTCCCTTTCGAATGTATATATATTTTTTATGATCTCTTTCTCAGTACTGTATATTTGTATGTCTTGCATGTCATGAATGTCTTGATGAAACAGTACTGTATATCTGTATGTCATAAATGTCTTGATTAATTGAAAATCGGGGACCCTGATGTAAACAAGACGAAAGTCTTTCTCTGGTCTGCATCCCCTTAACAATTGTCTGTATTGAGCTGTACTGTATTGTACCCATTCTGCAATCTGTTAATAAAGTCATCAATCAATCAATCAGTCTGTATTTGGATTCTTAGTTGTCCTACTGTATTTTCATCTGGTCTCCTGAGAGATAATAGGCAAATAGCTAGGCGACCACAGTCCCCACTTATTACACCAGTTTAGAGGCAAATGGCTTTAGACATGTGTGTCAGTGCAGCTGTCACTCAAAACCTACAGTATGCAGAGAGTTGGAGAGAGAAAAAGGTCTGTGCCAGACAGTATCTGCGCTCTACTAAGGAGCAGATGGTACAGCTTGCGACCTGGAGTGGGAAGTACTTTACTTTAAGTACTGCGCTTACTACAGTAAGTATGATTTTGAGGTACTTTACTTGAGTATTTCCATTTTTGGAGATGTTGACTTTATAAAATTTCAAATGATATATCCTATCCTATCCTTTTACTCCACCACATCTATAAGTACTAGTTAGTTACTAGTTTTAATTCAAGGATTTTGCATGCAATCAACTCAATGATGGATGATGTACCTTCGGTATCATGGTTTAATTATACCATGGTATTTAAGTACAAAAGTGGTACCATGGTGATATACATAACTATTACCATGGTAAATGATTTACACAATGACAATATACACCAGGCGGCACGGTGGTGTAGTGAGGTCCAGGGTTCGATTCCTGCTTGGGGACCAGGTTTCCATGATGCCAGGTACCCAGGTGGGGTATCTCCCAGGCCTTTCTGTGTGGAGTTTGCATGTTCTCCCCGTGCTCGCAAGGGTTTCCCCCCCGATAAGATAAACCCAATGGAAAAACATGCACAACAACAGATCGCTAACGCTGTGGCGTCCTTGACGAAGATGGACAGGAGCACTTGGAATGGTCCCCTGGCGCGGCTCACGTTGACGCCTGTCTGCTCCCGGCTGCCCTTGGGGGGGAGGACGACGGGATGGGTTAATCACAGAGACTAATCACATCGGCGATCCTAAAGAGACAATGCATGCGTGTGTCTTCCGGTGTGTGTGCTAAACTAACCGCTGTGTGTACCGCTAAAAAACATTGAGTGTCGTTGCATGCCGAATAAAGACCTCTGCAACAGGTCCTGCATTATTACAATGACGAGTACATTTAACATCAAGCTTTTATCCGATTAGATTACAGTACAGTACAGTACAGTACAACGAAAAGAAGTTTGGCATCCAACCAATATGTTACAAGTGATTAAACTGGGTATACAATATATAAATTAGTACTACTGAGTGTTGTGTTAATCAGATATATGTATAGAGTTGTAATATAATATGTACAGTGATAGGTATAAAGACTGTACTGGCCAGCAACTAGTAAGAGTAGGTAAGGGATTACAGATATGTAAAAGGACTATGTGCAGGTAAGTACAGACAGGTGTGGATAGATATACTGTATATATATGGTGTAGGGATGCTCGATATTGGCTTTTTTACCGATACCGATATTCCGATATTGTCCAACTCTTAATTTCCAATACCGATATCAACCGATATCAACAGATACCGCTATATGCAGGGTTTCCCCCCCCAAAAAACAGAATAATTTCAGGTAACTAATAATTTCACTGTATGCAATATTGTTATTGTTTTTAATTTTTTTTAAACCGATACCGATATTTTCCGATATCACATTTTACTGCCGATATCGGCCGATAATATCGGTCGGCCGATAATATCGGACATCCCTAATATGGTGAGAATAAATATATATATGGTATATGCATCATTATTGTACATGTTATCATACAGTGTTATGGGTTATATGCAGGTGAATGTATTAGGCTTTTGAATAGAAGACATATTCAAAGGAATAGAAGACCTTTACTTTTAGTACTTTTCCATTTAGTATATTCCACTTATGAATCATGTAAAAAAAAAATATGTATATATATATATTACATACATCAAAACTAGTGACACTTGAGGTCAGTGTCCCTGCATGCAGTATCGTGTTGCTTTTACACATAAGCATAGGACGCCATCCGCTCCAGGGATCCTCATTAGTGGCTGGAGAGCTCTGTCAGTCCCATCCGTCACCGCGGTTGTTCTGTACTCCAGACAGACACGGCCATGGGGTGAATGTGATGGAGAGGGATGACTTGAACAAGCCCCTCACATCCACAGAGAGACCCGTGCACAGGACAGACAAATCATCCCTTAATGAGAAGATCTCAGAAAAGTCCAAGTGATGAGGAGGAAGGGAATAGAGTTCAAAGGGATAGTAGAGAGATAGTAGATGCAAGATAGAATGGCAAAAACACATGACTGTACATGTTAACCATTACATTCGTCCTCTCTCTAGGATCTGCAAATCTGCATATGGCTCGCTGATAACAAACTATCATTACACATGGGCAAAACAGAGTCCATTCTCTTCGGTTCAAATAACAAACTCAGCAAGACCGACGGCTTCTCAGTTGCAGTGGGTGACAATATTGTCACAAGGAAAGACGAAATTACCTACCTGGGTTCCATCCTAAAGGCAAATCTTTCCTGTGACAAAATGGCATCCAATGTAATAAAAAAAGTCAACCAACGAACTAGATTCTTGTACCGGATCTCCTCTCTGGTAAACAAGAATACCCTGAAGACTATGCGTGCACCTCATGGTACCAAAGCACCTCAAAGGCGCTTAAAACAAAATTACAAACATCACAAAACAAACTGGTCAGACTACTACTTGACCTTACCCCCAGAACCCACCTCACCCCTGCCCACTTTGACAACCTAGGATGGCTTAGAGTAGACGACAGAGTACAGCAACTTGCAATGGGCCTGGTCTACAAGATACACTATACGACTAAGGTACCCATGATGTACATGTCAAAATACTTCCCAAAGGTCAGTGAATACCACAACCACTACACCAGAGGAAGCTCAACAAATCATGTTAAACCCAGATTCGGCTCAAACAAGGGACTAAATACGTTTCGCAATTATGCCACATCAATGTGGAACGCCCTACCCAAAGCTGTAAAGGAATGTGAATCCCTACCCACATTCAAAACCGCTCTTAAAGAGCACCTACGGGAGGCTGCAATTCGAAACTGGCCACCGTAAATGCCCAAAACCCCCACCACCTCCTAATAGACAGTCTCCTCCCCACCGCATGTATCCCTCCCCGCCGTATGTATATCTCTCTCCCACCCACCCACCCCCTCCTAATGTACAGTCCCCTCCCCATCATATGTATATACTCTGTCAGGATCTAGGGGTAACAGTACTGTATATTTGAATACCGTTTATGTCACAAATGTATCAGTACTAAATACCTATATGTCCCTATGCCATAAATGTCATGTATGTTGTGTATGTCATAAATGTCTATATGAATTGAAAATGGGGGACCCTGATGGAAACAAGACAAACGTCTTTCTCAGGTCTGCATCCCCTTAACAATTGTGTGTATTGAGCCGTACTGTATTGTACCCATTCTGCAATCTGTTAAATAAAGTTTTCATTCATTCATTCATTCATTCATTCATTCATTCATTCATTCATTCATTCATTCATTCATTCATTCATTACTGTGTGAACACGTGCCAGTTGTATCACCAGACATCTGGTTTTCCTTGTTTCATTCTTCATCCTGACAGTCAGGTCAGATAGGCTCCTTTCCTATACCACATGCTCACTGAGGCTCACTGGAGGAGGATGTGGGCACAACATCAGAGTCTGGTGCCCTCTGCAGGTAGAAATAAATAACTGTATGCTTATTTTATTATGTTTTGTTATTTATCAGGACAATTAACCTCTTCTTTTTTTACTTCTTTAAATTTTTTTTTTATTAATGATAGATCATGTAATATAGTATGTATCAAAACTACATTATTTATTTAGCAAATCTTTCACATCTTATCCATTAATGTTACACACGAAGTAGGGTTTTGGGATAGATATTATTTTACTGATTTTACACAATTATTCCAATGTGTGTATGTGTGTTACAAAGAATAGTTATATATACTGTATATACTACATACACGAGGATCACTCCAGCACTCCCCATTGGTCTTCATTTGCTCCAGGTAGTAGCCTCAGTTGAAGTTCTATAATAAAACTTATAGATCAGCAGTAGCAGCCTCAGTCAGCCTCCTTCCAAACCATTGCAATGCTGCCTGATAAAAAGAGGTCTGTAAAAAGAAAGGTATAGCCCACAATAGATCCTACACTGTACTAGTGTGTCTGCCAGCACATTGGTTCCTATGTAACATTGTGAAAAATTTGCAATTATTTAATTAGTAATTAATGAACTAATCAATCAATAAATCAATCAACCAATTAATGAATTAGTTAAGTAATACATTTGTATCTGAATACATGTTTATTTCTTTACTTCCAAAATGCATGTAAATAATCCTTTCCTCAAATGTGTTTCAAGATCACAAAGATCTGAGTGGGCAAGAAGGTGTTGCTGTACAGTAAAATTATCACAAGTTGCAATGTGAGTATTGCAATGCTGCTTCATCTCCAAAATGCAGGTTTCTGAGTCTAAATCTCCCAAATGGGATGTCTGTTATGCAGCCGTGTGGATCAGTCATACTAATCAATGATGATATGCTGCGGTGGATACCAGCACACATGACAAGCCTCATGGTCTTCAAGTTGCCTCCTTTACTTCACGGCCTGTTCTCTAAGTGGTTGGTTCTTCTATTTCTCAGAGTGAGCAGCCAGCAGCACAGTCTACCGCTCACCACCACCGCAGTTAAAGCAGTTTAATCATGTCTATGAGGACTCTCCTCCTGGTCTCTGCTCTCCTTATGGGGATGTGTGCCTGCTCAACTGCAAAGGCAGCAAAACCCATACAGGCCTCATGCAGAGTTGTCTGGTAAGACTTTATTCATCTTTGATCGATTGCTGGTTATTTTTATTCAGCCTTTTGGCTACAGTGTGTATCATGTAAAGACTGTGTGGGACGATGTATTACGTAAAGAGGATGTTGAGAACGGATGAGAATAAAATCAATGATACAAATCTTGTGAACTGTAAACTATGAACGAAGAAAGAATCTTTCTGTCTCCAGGCTGTTTGGAGTGCCCTGTACTGAAGTAGACATAGCCATGGTGACCCAGATTAAAGCCATGGGCCAGGTTCAGGTAAGAACTTGCTGCTTGGGAATTTTGCAAGCGGCAAAGATTTATTTCAACGGTCTGAGATGCCATCTCTCCTGTGACACGTAGCGTGAACATTTACATGATATGCTTGATAAGCGAGATAAGAATGTAGGTTAAGTGACTGCAATGTAACTTATGTTGCGTGTACATTTGTAACCTATAGTACATGTACATTATCTATAAACTGTGCACTGAGCAGGGCTTCTTGGTGGTTCCTATAGGTCAAAATTACAAATCTAAAAGGGCTTTTGCAGTTGCTGTCCCTACTCTAAAACCGTGTAAACTGTAAACCATGATGAGTATATTGGTGCAAATACACTATGGGAAGAGCAAGCACTGTGATAAGTTACAGTCTTGTGACATCAGCGTGTCGGGGTAATGATTATTCTTCTGTATTGTCATATTGTCATATTGTAATGTTAAAATGTTGCAATAAAAACTTTATTGTACAACAACAACAAAAAGGAAATCGCCTCACCCTTAGTATCAGATTGGCCAATTCAATCATTAATTTTGAGAAGCATACAAAACCTACCTTTTCTTAACCATTTCACTGCCACACGACAAAGGGTTAACCCTTTCACAACCACACTACAGAAGGTTAACCTGTTAATCTGTTATAGCCTGTTCAGTTGTGTGTTTTGTAAAGTGTTTTTTGTTGTGCAAGTTTTCATTTTGATCTTAGAGTTTATGAAATATTTTGTTAGTCAATTGTAGGCTATTGAAAGGCTGCTCTACAAATAAAGAGTTACTTACTTACTTACTTACTTACTTACTCACTCACTCACTCACTCACTCACTCACTCACTCACTCACTCACTCACTCACTCACTCACTCACTCACTCACTCACTCACTCACTCACTCACTCACTCACTCACTCACTCACTCACTCACTCACTCACTCACTTTACTTACTTACTTACTTACTTACTTACTTACTTACTTACTTACTTACTTACTTACTTACTTACTTACTTACTTACTTACTTACTTACTTACTTACTTACTTACTTACTTACTTACTTACTTACTTACTTACTTACTTACTTACTTACTTACTTACTTACTTACTTACTTACTTACTTACTTACTTACTTACTTACTTACTTACTTACTTACGTACATTTCTGTTACACTGATTAACTCTCCCTCTTTATTTGTGATGCAGCTTATATCAGCATCTCCAGTGCTTATTCAAGCCAACCATACTTCCATTGATGGGCAGGTTGAGCACTTCAACTTCAGCATGCTCCCCACAGTCCTTGGAGTTGGCTGTCGTGTTGGTGTAAGTCACACTCACATTATCCTGTCAGCAAGTGATCTTTCCCGTTTTATAGGCAATGCTAGAACACTGTAATGACATCTGAATGAATGAATGAATGACTTTATTTGACAATATAAAAAATAAACATGTGACAGAAGAGCACAGTCAGGATATACTGCCAAGGATGAAACACAAAAAAGCTCAGAGCTTATTTCCATTGTGGTCCTTGTAGGGGGGTGGGGGAGTGTGATGCTTAATACATGCATCATACAAAACGTGACATCACAACACATCACATATACCATTTAACTGATAAGCATGTTTGTTTTTCAGGGTTTTTCCATATCCGCATCCTGGTTCAGCCTGCTTGATAATGGTACCAACTACTGCAACCTCTACAGTGTGGTTTACGGTACGTCACTACTGTAGTGGTCTCTGGCTTTTATCATAGGCTCTGTTTTAATTGGCCTGTAAAATATCTGAATTTGAATATCAGAACTATCTCATATAGACACAGGTGTGTTCCATACATACACATCGGACATATTGACCATGAACCCACCCACATGGTGACATTTCGACAGTCTATTTTCTTCGTCTGTTTTATTATATGTATTTTGTAGCTACATGACGGATAATCCTAGGTGCATGTTGCTACTGTACATTGTTATTAGCTCTATAACTGTATTGTTTCCAACATGCTCTCACACATTAATTACACATCACATCGAGGGATGGTCAGTTTTCATGAATAGCAAATTCATGATGCAACACATCTGGATGGCCACTGGGAGTCTGAATATCTTGCCTGGCGACAGGGATTCCATGGTACCATACTATTACATTACATGAAACAAGTAGGTAACTCTATGTAGTGCAGGGCATTGGGTATCTTGCTTGTTTAGTTTTTTGCCTGTGTCCTGTTTGTAGTGGAGTATATTTTATATATATATATTATATATATATAATGTCTTTATTTACAACAAATAGACATACATACACATAACAAATACTGTATATATTACAAATACACATATCTCTATTTGTTTAAATAAAGACATTTAAGTTCATGATGCAACACAAAGGCTGACAGTGAACAGAAAGGCATAAAACACTTATAAGTTCCAAGAAAAAGGTAAATTCCCACACACACACACAGGATCTCCTCATGCATTGATTTATTGGTAGATATTTCGGTCACAGTGACCTTTTCTCAAGACATAAGAGGTCTTTGTGACTGAAACGTCAACCAATAAATCAATGCAAAAGAGATCTGTGTGTGTGTGTGTGTGTGTGTGTGTGTGTGTGTGTGTGTGTGTGTGTGTGTGTGTGTGTGTGTGCGCGCGCACGCGCACGCGTGTGTGTGTGTGTGTGTGCGTGTGTGTGTGTGGATTTACTCTTTTCTTTGACCTTGGATCTCCAGGGGTATTGATACCCTGCACCACAAACAGAGAACACAAAGTGGTGTGTGTGTTACTTTCTACTCATCCTATAAATTACTTATAAGCCAGTTGTACATTAATTTCTGTCTTTCATTTCTGTTTCCTGGCTCCACAGGAAGTGGACTCTACACGGCTCCAGGCTTCAGCGAGTATACCAACGAGTGGATCTGCCTCGGATACGGAATCGCCGCTTGTATCGTTTAACTTAACCCGAGCGAGTGCACCATACTGTCTATATAGGCTATTATTAAATTAAATGAAACAAAAAAAAATTATAATTATCTTAAAAGAAGTGTGTGTGTGATAGCTGATTGGTGTATGTTAATCTGTTATTACGTAATTGGTCACGGTTGAGTTGATGGGTACTCGCAATACATTTGGTTTATAATTAAATATTGAAAGAATGATTCGATTATTATTAGGTTTACATTTGTTTTTGTAATTGATGATCCGAACATGCATTATGTTTTGCAAAGTGAATACTATCTGGTTTAATCTTAATTTGTTTATGTAGCCTGTTTGTTCTAGATGCAACTATTTATTCTTGAAGAGTGGGCGGACTTACCGAATATAATGTAATAATATAATGGAACATACCATCACTTTACCATCACACAAATGAGTGTAATTTAAGACCAGATAACGATTTTCCAAAAGTAATCAGTAATCAGTGTGTCTTTCTTGATTAATTCCATTACATGGAGATAGCACTGAGGCCTTACGTTACTTTTACACTCATAGCACATGGCCTTTAGGCAGTTTAGGCCCTGCTCAGGTGGCTTCTGACTTGCCTGCTCAATGTGACCTTTTTATTGGATTTTCTGTCACAATGGACTGGAAAGCATTTCATGATAAAGACTAGAAAGGTGCACTCAGTAGAGTGCAAATCGCCGCCAGGCGGCACATTGATCTCCTTATAGCTATAAGCATTAGCATTAGTATTAGCATGCTAACACTTACAAACACACTGATTATAGTTACAGTTAATTATAGTTATTAGCATTAGCATTTACATGCCATCTTCCAGGATGCAGGTCCCTGGCCTACAGTTAGCCTATGTGGAACGTTTCATCCACCTCAGCCTTTTAGATGCCGTTCTGGCGTTCTGCCTGGTGGAGATGAAAATACACTCCCTGAGTTGGCAAAAGTGTATTAACCTTCGCCTTTTAACAATGACCTACACTTTTGAAATATCCCTATGATATTATCATCCAACATGGTACTGTATGTTCTTTCAAGGGAATTACTTTTCACATTGAATACACTACTAAAATATGTGACTCTATTTGGCCTGATTGTGAAATGTTCACTTCTCTGCAATTTCTCATGTTAAAATCCTGAAAGTACTGACTTCATCCTCCTTATTTGAAACTAACATCAGCAAGGTTTGGTGACTTTCACATCAGAGTTACTCCCTGAATTTGCACCTTCTTCTCTATATCTGATGCTGAGCTTTCATGTCTTCCAGTTTGGACTATTGCGTAACCCTTCTTCTTGGTCTCCCTACCTACTCATAGACAGACAATGTGATGTGGGGACCCCCAGGGGTCCTCCTGGGGGTTCTAGGGCATCTCAAGCTATTTGTTTTTAATGAGGAATAGTATAGCCCAATGAGGAGAATGCATGTTTTTGTTAATACATTAGGTTCCACTCTATCCAATATTAGGTCCTCACCTATAGGCAGACTAAACACCAAACAGCTGTGCAATTCTATAATATATCATATGATAGAAATCTTCTCCCATGCAGATCCCTGGGACAGAATGCTATCAATTGTGGACCCATGGCTTTCTTGCTTGAGAACCATTGGAATATAACATGTACAATACCACTGCACATGTCATGTCATGTCACATCCATCCATCCATCCTCTCATTATCGCCTCACCCACCCCTGTACTCCACTGGCTATCCATTTACCTTCATAATAATAATAACTTGTGATTCAATAACATAGTGGCTTATTGCAAAAGTGCCATTAACTCTGGCAGTTTTCCAAAGCAGTGCATGCAGACAAATTCAAATAAATAAACCCTGTAACACAGCAGTGATATTATCGCGTAATCTACTGTGGAGATGTCCTCTTCTACAATTGTCACTGTCTCTTGACAAATTGTCATTGTCACATAATTGCTGTGACTAATGCAGCAAAATGTGAAAACAACAAGCGAGGCAAATTACTTAATTGGCGTAAGACCCGACCCAGAAGTCATACCCTGGACTCAAATCAATTTCATGCATTCTCGCGTGGCCCTCATGACAAGGCTACAGTCGGCTATGAGGGACGAGGAGGCTTGTGGGGTCGTGGCCATAAAGTAGCTGTTTTATAAGCTCTGGTTTCATAGGACTATACTTCACATTCAAGAGAGTGAGCAACTAGCAAACTAGAAAACCTATACTCCACCAAGGGCATCACTTTGTTTTGAAGTGGTAGGGGCACTTTTTTCAGATCCCCAGATCCACACTTTCTTCAGTCCCCACCGTGTGTAATACACTAGTACCGTACTATCTGTTAGCAACACCTGTAGAT
Organism: Notolepis coatsorum; assembly: GCF_963971535.1. Taxonomy (NCBI): domain Eukaryota; kingdom Metazoa; phylum Chordata; class Actinopteri; order Aulopiformes; family Paralepididae; genus Notolepis; species Notolepis coatsorum. The sequence goes on from NC_140177.1 coordinate 45,909,210, forward strand.
TGAGGATTTGACAGCCTACACTACCCTCAGAGCAATATCAACACCTGTATATTCATACAGGATTTACACTGACAGGCTATAGACTATTATCACAACCTTTAATATTTCCTGATTTTACGATGTCACATATAAACACAACAGATAGCCTACACTTGGTTGGAGATATTCACACTCATATTTCCAATGATGTCGTTATGTGACAAAAGTATCATTATCAATGTAAAATAGAGACCCTTGCCATGATTCCAACTGTGGTTGTTGGCGACTGTTGTGTGTCTGTAAGTTAAAGGAAAACTCCAACATTTTGGGAAATTTGCTTATTTAACATCTTCCCTGGAGTTCATCAAATTTGCTGATGACACAGTAGTGGTGGGCCTGATCTCTGCCAACGACGAGAGGGCCTACCTGGAAGAGGTAGAGAATCTGTCACAGTGGTGTCAGGAGAACTGCCTCTCCCTGAACGTCAGCAAAACAAAAGAGATGATTGTGGACTTCAGGAGGTCGGGGGTCAAGGACTACAGCCCCCTCAGCATCGACGAGGCACCGGTTGAGAGAGTGAACAGTTTCAAGTACCTCGGAGCCCACATATCCGAGGACTTGACATGGACCACACACATTGACAGTGTTGTGAAGAAGGCACGACAACGCCTCTACTTCCTCAGGCGCCTAAGGAAGTTCCAAGTCAGTCAGAAGATCCTTAGGAACTTCTACTCATGTACAATCGAGAGCATCCTGACTGGCAACATCACCTCCTGGTTTGGGAATAGCACTGCACAAGACCGTAGCAGACTACAAAGAGTGACACGTTCAGCCGAACGCACAATTGGAGGGGGGCTTCCCACCCTCCAGAACATTTACAACAAGCGGTGCGGGGGGAAGGCTAAGAGAATCATCAAGGACTCCAGCCACCCGAACAACTGCCTCTTTGAACTGCTGCGGTCAGGCAAGCGATACCGGAGTCTTAAGGCGAGCACAGAAAGACTCAGAAGGAGCTTCTATCCCCAGGCCATCAGGCTGCTCAACGAACAATAAACACTATGCAGCAACCATCAAATGCACACAGCACACACATCCACACGCACACACTCACTTTAAACGGGCAACTCACTGCAGCACCCACTTTACACACTTTAGAACACCTAAACACACTTTACACTTTATATTTATATTTATTGGTAAAGGATTTGCACTACAACTCGCACACCTTACTGTAAATTGTACCTAAATTGTACCTCATCGCATTTCTGCTCTGCACTATATAGTATTGTATATTAGTACATTGCATAGTATTGTATATTGTATGGTAACTCAGTTACTTCTATTCTGCATCGAACATTGTACATATGTCTATACTGAACACTGTGACCTCTATTTTTTACTTCTATTTACATGCTATACTATTTTATTTCATACTATCTTGTCTAACACAGTCTCTGGAGCGAAACAGTAAGAAGCATTTTGTATAAAAGTATTCTGTACTTCTGTATGACAACTATTAAAGAAACTTGAAACTTGGAGTTAGACAAGAAGATACATACCTTTTTCGTCTCTCTGCATGCATTGGGCTTAGGGAACGCCTGGACCGTTAGCCTAGCTTAGCTTCATCACTGGAAGTGGGGCAGACTTCTAGCCTAGGAAATATACTTGTGTGACTTGTGTGACTTGGAGACTTGTGTGACTGGGAGACTTGTGTGACTGGGAGACTTGTGTGACTGGGAGACTTGTGTGACTGGGAGACTTGTGTGTCTGGGAGACTTGTGTGACTGGGAGACTTGTGTGACTGGGAGACTCGTGTGACTGGGAGACGCATGTGACTTGTGTGTCTGGGAGACGTGGTAAATACACCTAGGTCACAACATGTTTACAGGAACGTTTGGGAGTTGTATTTTAATATTTGGAGTATATTTCCTGACTGTAGTGAACTAGACTAAATGTCTGCCCCACTTCCAGTGATGAAGCTAAGCTAGGCTAACGGTCCAGGCGTTCCCTAAGCCCAATGCATGCAGAGAGACGAAAAAGGTATGTATCTTCTTGTGTTTTATTTTTATTTTTATTTTAGACCCCTAAAAATAAACTAAACATGTTTAAAATGAATAATATTTACTCATTTTAAGTATGTTTGTGTTTCAAATGCACATAACGTTAATATATCAAATATAAATCATTGTTTTGTGCGTGATTCACATGACGTCACTCTCTCTCCTGATATAGAGAGTACCTCTAAAGCTGGGCGCATATACGTAGCGTGCACACTGTGCGCGTCACTGTATCGTCGCAGCCAATGTAAATAGGTCAAGCAAATACATTTCGCCTATCAGTGCGGTCAAATATGATGTCTCTGGGCGGGTTTTTCTAGCGCTCGAAGCAAGCTCTGCGCCACTGTACTCGTCACGTCGTCAGACAGAAAAGAATGCGAGGAGGAGCCAGTCAGTCCTATTTTATTTATTCAGTTTCGATTCAGTGCGTTAGCTTAGCTAGGCTTGTGGTTCGGTAATAAGATATAAGAAGTGTATTTTCTCAGGAGTTGGAGAGATCAGCACGAGATACTGCACATTACTGACAGTGTTGGATTTGGATTTATATGGAGTCTGGACTCTGGACACACACTTTATCAAGCCTGGCCAGACCACAAAAGCTTCTCGAAGGGTTAACGCGACGGCTCGAGGCTCGTTCCAAACAACAAGTGAGTCTAACAATATGTACTGTTCTGTAGTTACTGAAACTGATTGAATATGGCAAGTCAAGATTCAAGAGGTTTATTTGTCACATACATATACACAAGGCGTGCAGTGAGGTCTGATATGAGTGAGTGGCCGCGATATATATCTCTCTCTTTCTCTCTCTCTCTCTCTCACACACACGCAGTACGCGTTTATTCATGATTCATGATTATTACATTATGATCGACTGGAATAAAAAAAATTGCTTTACAATTTACATACTGTAGCTGTCCGTTTGTTCATTAATGTTTAACCTAAATGTAGAACAACTCACCAAAAGTTACCATTGCAAAAGCTATTTCACAAAAATAGCAATTTCTTTCGCCGGCGACTAAAGACGAACTTCTTCAACCATATAGCCTATCTGAATTTTTTTTATAATAAATCTTTTTTTTAATCGAACCCTAACTAACCTTACTGTCATGCACTTGTCCTAATAAACTAACCTACACTGTAGCACTCAACACTTTGATGAACATTGTTACTCAGCTGATAGAGTTGTACCCTTCCTGCTGTCTTGTCGTATAGAACTTGTAAGTCGCTTTGGATAAAAGAGTCAGCTAAATGACTATGTAAAAGACAATACAAAGGTTAGTATTATTATTTCTTTCCTTCTTCATTTCAGATATTGTTTGAAGAAGTGTGTTTTTAGTTGATGGCGAAAAAATTATTGATGTAATAAATAAGATACTCTTAGCATGCAACGGCCCACATGTGGGCCCTCTTGAGGAAGATTTGGCCACTTTTTAATACAATATATATCGAATTAAAGCGCTATTTGTTGCCTGTCGATACCCGTTTCAGGCGACAAAATCCGTTCAGCGGTTCTCGAGTTACATGCCGATATGTGAGGCGTGCGCCGAAGTAGACGGCAGACTTTAAATTCTTTCAAATACCACTCCCGACTCTCGAGCCTCTACCTCCGTCAATCTTTTGGCGTTATCGAAAATAATTGGACAGGGTTGTAACCAATGAGTAGGGTTTCCAATGGTACCCCAAGTGGGAATAAGCGAATCAGGGATCTAGGTGAAAAGTCAAGAGCCAAAACAGGAAGAGAATTCTCCGTTGAACACATTGAAGTCTATGAGAAAATCGTTTTCTGAGCTCTCACTTTTTACCAAAACTGCTTCTAATCACTCATTTATCTACTACACAAGACTTCAGGCTATGGACCCAGGGTGTTTTTTCAGCCATACCAATTTCTTTTGGAAATACTATGGACTACTAACTACTACAGAAAAACGTGAGTAACAAGTGTGTCTACAACTAGTTCAGACCTATGTTACTCTATTTAATTAGCACTAAAAGTGAATTTCCTCATACATGTGCTATAAGTATAAAGTATAGTATTTTGGGGGCAATTGTTAAGTTTAAACTACTAACTACAACCTGCACCAGCTGCTGTCAGGTTGAGTGCAGACTGTGTTGTGTTCTGTAATGCATGTGAAAGCTGTACTTCCCAAGAGTCTCCACTATGGGGCGTAGTTGATACAATGCCATGTTATGCCTACAGGAAGTGAGAAGAAGAAGAGTCCTTCCTTGCTAGAACAGGCTGTACCCTGCTATACCATGCTTGTACTTAACCTGCTTGACTAAAAGGCTAAAAGAGTAACCTGCTTCCTGAGTCTTATTACTACACCTACCTACATACAAAATACTACGTACATACTACATAACAATTGGCGACGAGGAAGTTGAACCGGGGAATTTTTTAACGGACGTTTTTACTGCAGGAGAGATGGCTAATTTACATGTAGCTTCTCCGACGTCATTTTTACCATGCCCTGGGGAACCTACTATGCCGTTCAAGACTTGGCACCAGATGTTCACGAATTACATGCTGGTAATAAATGCGACTGGAAATGGCTGGTCCGAAGCTCGGAAGAGAGCTACCCTTCTACATTGCCTTGGTACTGAGGGTCAGCGGATTTTCTACACATTGCCAAATACAGGTGATTCCGTGGCTGACGCGGTGGCAGTGTTGAATGCACATTTTACTCCAAGAATCAACATAGTAGTCGAGCGACACACGTTCAGAAAGCGTGCACAAGCACTGCATGAAAGCATTGCACAATACGTTGTTGCTTTGCGTGACCTAGCTACCAGATGTGATTTTGATAATAAAACTGAGGAAAATCTGTGGGATCAGTTGATTGAACATGTAGCTAGCCCACAGATAAGGGAACGTCTGCTGCTTGAACCAGGTTTGACGCTGGACAAGGCTATCAATCTAGCTACGCAGTTTGAAGCAGCTGTACTCCACGCTAAAGCTATAACTACCGAGCGTGCTGCTCCAGTACAGGCCGTGACGCCGCAGTCTCAGAATACTTTCAAGAAACGGGACTGGCAGCGCTCTCGTCCAGCTAAACCTGCTACTGATTCTGCCTCCACTCGCTCTTGCTACCGATGTGGTTCGGGGAACCACCTGGCGAACTCTTCACAATGTCCAGCAGTGAAAGTGACTTGTAAATTATGCCAGAAAACAGGACATTTTGCTCGTGTCTGCCATGCTAAAACAGAGTCGGTGAGTGTTAGATATTTAGTATCCCTTCATTTAAGAACGACTCAGTATTTAAACAATAGTCTTTTATTGCATCTTCCGTTCTCGTGCTCCAGCACTCGACTTACTCTCAGTCTGCCAACTCTGGAGTGAACGCACAGCGTCAGCTCCTATGACGTAACCACGTAACAGCGTGGTACGTCCATACACAACATCCCCTCCTTACTAGGACATAAACTCCAAGGTACCATACAGAAATATGTGTGAATTCAATTACTTTTTTTTTCACTTACAGAATACACTTCAATTCTGTTAAACCTGTTATCAAAAATAAACAAAGGTTCACCATGAACAAAACTCCACCTTGAAATTAGTGAATGCATGTAAATATCATTGAACATGAATAATAATGCATAACAATATCTGGCACCCACTTTTTTTTTTTTTTTTTTTGTGTGTGTGTGCCAGACAGGCTCATTTTACTTAATGACAAAATCCATCAATCTCTGAGGCATTTTGGTCTGCCTGTGGGGTCTCTCATACCTAGCCATAGGCGGTGTGGCTTTGGGTGTGGACACCCTAGTGTGAGTCTCTGCATCGGACTCTGTGTCAGGTGTGTTTTCTTTCTCCTCACCCTCAGTCCATGTTAATTGCGTCTTGCTGGACGATTGTGGAGCAGGATCCTCTGTGTAGTACCTTTTGACGAACGTAGTGTTCCTGGAATAGGTCGCTCCACTTGGTGATTGGACAACCACATTGTTCCCATCTTTACTGATAACCTTGTGTGGTGTCAAAGGCTGTTGTAAACTTGTCTGTTTTGTCTTGTTTGAGTAAGACTTGGTCTCCCACTGACACATCAGAGTATTTTGCTCTGTTCTTGTTGTCAGTGTACAGTTTTGACTTTCCTTTTCTCTCGGCGTCAGTGTCTCTGACCTCCAGGTCTCTTTGTGGTGTCATGATGTCCGGGAGCTTTCCTCTGATCTTTCTCTTGAACAGGAGCTCTGCAGGACTTTTCCCTGTTGTGGAGTGATCAATAGACCGGTAGATGGTCACATACTTGCGTAGCTCCTTCTTCCAGTCCAGCCCCTCAGACTGTGCGATGCGAATCCTCTTCATCAGTGAAGCGTTTTGTCTCTCCACCTCCCCATTGGCTTGTGCCCACTTGGGTGTGGTTTTCACATGCTCAATTCCGTTCTCCTGGCAGAATGCTTGAAACTGGGCAGACATATACTGTGGTCCACAGTCTGACCGTATGGAAATAGGTAGTCCATGTCTGCTGAAGATATTCTCCAGGCTGTTAATGACCTTTTCAGCAGTGGTCGACTGCAGGATATCGTACTCGTAATACCGGCTGTAGTAGTCTATTACAACTAATATCGAGTGTCCTGTCGGTAATGGACCAAGTAGGTCAGTGGCTAAGTCCTGCCACGGCCCATCTGGAAGTGTTGTAGGTCTCAAAGGTTCAGGCACATCAGGCCTCGACACTATTTGGCATCCGTGACATGACCTCACATACTTCTCTGCTGCCTTATCTATACCTGGCCACCACACTTTACTCCTGAGGTGCTGCTTCGTACCTACAACCCCCAAGTGTCCCTCATGAGCCAACTCCAGGGCTCTGTCTCTGAGTGCATGTGGCAGTACAATGCGTGTCCCTCTCAACACCAACTGTCCAATTACACATAGTTCATATGCAATGCGTGCATACACTTGGCATTTGTCAAAACATCCGCTCTGTATTGCACTTCTCAGGTCACTGAGTTCCTCATCGATTGCAGATGCTTCCTCTACCTCCCTGGTAGTCAGTGCTCGTGGCGTAGCGTGTGTGGCTACAAACCGCACGTATTCCTCCGCTCCGTGCTTGTGGTTCCTGTCTGTCGTGCTTTCTCCCAGTAGTCGCGACAGTGGATCTGCAATGTTGTCCTTTCCAGGTATGTGGATTACTCTGAACTCATATGGTTGGAGCCGCAACACCCACCTCTCAATACGGGCACATGGCTTAGAGGTCGGACTGTATATGGCCTCCAGAGCCTTGTGGTCTGTTACTAGGTCAAACTTTTTACCATATATGTATGGGTGCAGCCTCTCGCACGCCCAAAATAAGGCGAGAGCTTCTCGTTCAGTTTGTGAATATCTTGTTTCACAATCAGTCAGGCTCCTACTCACATAACATATTGGCACCATTTCCTGTTGCTGTTGCTGTACTAAGACTGCTCCTATTCCTACTGGTCCTGCGTCTGCTATGACTTTAGTAGGAGCATCTTTGTCAAAATATGCTAGAGTGCCGGCCTCAGCTAGCTTTTCTTTCAGCGTTCTAAATGCCTGTTTTTGCTCTGGCCCGAATATGAAAGCTGTGTCTTTCTTGGTCAGCCTCTGCAGTGGCTCTGATATGCTAGCAAACTGTGGTATAAAACGGCTACTATACCCCGCTAGGCCAAGAAAACTACGGGTCTCAGAGGCGTTCTCAGGCTCTCGTGCCTCTGCTACTGCTCTCACCCTTTCTGTGGTGGGGCCTATGCCCTTCTGTGAGAGTAACATGCCCATGAAAATCAACTTGTCCATGTTAAACTGACACTTTTCTTTGTTTAGAGTCAGCCCACAGTCCTCTAGTCTCTTCAGAACTGCATGGAGTCGTTTTTCATGAGTCTCCTGATCTGGGGCATGAACAATTATGTCATCGGAAATATTTTCTACCCCCTCTATGCCCGCTGTAGCAGTGGCTATCTCATGTTGATACTGTTCACTAGCTGATGACACTCCAAATATGAGTCTCTTGTACCTGTAGGTACCTGTGTGTACTGCAAACGTAGTGATACCCCTGGGCCCTCATTCATCAACGTGTTCTACGCACAGATTTGTGCTTACCCTGTGCGTGCGATCATTTATAAGCAAAGAGTGGGATTCATCAATTTCAACTTGAACTTGACTCCGTGCTTACGTCTACGCACAGCTCGGACCATGCGTACCTGGCGCCCAGTGGTAGAATATATTATTACAACAAGGAAATGAGCTTCTGTGCATAATAACACTGGCATGTTCTGTACGAACCGTAGTTCATTATAGTTCATTGTAAAATAGCAACAGTAGTGTAATTATGGTCAAAACCCTATAAATAGCATTTGGAATAATAGATCTTTCTCTCAGAATGAATGCAGCATGGTTTATATAGCGTTATCGGAATATACAGGGTGTAGGCTACTGACTGACTGCGCTCCGCGTAGCTTGATTGATTGATTGATTGAAAAGTTTATTAACAGATTGCAGAATGGGTACAGTACAGTACAGCTCAGTAGATACAATTGTTAATTGGGGATGCAGACCAGAGAAAGACTTTCGTCTTGTTTACATCAGGGTCCCCCATTTTCAATTCATCATAAATCATAAAGCTCAACTCGTTATTATTTTGCGCAGACCGCAGAAACACGGGAACGTTTTGATTATATTTAAAAGGCTTTACGTTAAACGAAACAAGTGGAATTTTGAAGCTGTAAGCAGAATACAAGTCATATGAATATAGTGTTCTTCCCCCTTTTTACTGTATAAGAAAGAATAGAAAACGCATTGCAATGACACCAGATAGTGGACAGACTATGATGGAATTCAAGTTCATGTATTGAAAGGCAGGCTACATCATACATGCAGTGAGATTCATTGTTCTTGTATATGCTCTCGTATTATTGTTTATATAGGCTACCCAATACTGGCATCAAAATAGATTGTAGTATGCCTCTAGAAATCATATGCAGCAGGTAGAAAATTGACGGGAGATCCATCGCGATTTGGAATAAAATTGAGGAGAACTTTAATCCCTGGGTATTAATCAAACAACACGGGAAAAGGCAGTCATATTCCAGCGCGGTCTTTATTAGCCGACAACAAAATAGATGCCTCTAAAAATCATATAGCCAATCGAACACAACTAATAAAGGCATTCATATTACAGCACGGTTATAATGACACACAACCAACGCCAAACAGTGGTCAACGAACGGTCTTTATTAGTATTTTGAGCTGTCCAGGCAGAATTGCAGCAATGGTCTTAGGGAGCCGTTGATATCTGACATCACCGTTTACAAGTCTGCCTTTTATTTATCCCATAATACGCGATAGTGTCTTCTTGGTTCGACAGCAGTGAACAATCTCCGTGGAGTTTCTCAGAGTTCCGCTCGGGTCAGTCCATTATTTCACATCCCATGGGGGGTGTTTCCTCACTTTCTATAAGTGAGGAAACTGGGCCCTCATTCATCAATGTGTGCGTAGAACATGTTCTATTTCCACACGTAAGCACGGAATGTAGAACCAGTGTACGCACAGGGAAGTCGGGATTCATCACACGTGCGTACGCAGGCTCTATGCTCCTCCGTGTTGATGAATACCACTTTGTTCTACCGTCAATGCTCGTGCATGATTATCCATATATGGTCATGAAAGTGAGGAAACACCCCCCATGGGATGTGAAATAATGGACTGACCCGAGCGGAACTCTGAGAAACTCCACGGAGATTGTTCACTGCTGTCGAACCAAGAAGACACTATCGCGTATTATGGGATAAATAAAAGGCGGACTTGTAAACGGTGATGTCAGATATCAACGGCTCCCTAAGACCATTGCTGCAATTCTGCCTGGACAGCTCAAAATACTAATAAAGACCGTTCGTTGACCACTGTTTGGCGTTGGTTGTGTGTCATTATAACCGTGCTGTAATATGAATGCCTTTATTAGTTGTGTTCGATTGGCTATATGATTTTTAGAGGCATCTATTTTGTTGTCGGCTAATAAAGACCGCGCTGGAATATGACTGCCTTTTCCCGTGTTGTTTGATTAATACCCAGGGATTAAAGTTCTCCTCAATTTTATTCCAAATCGCGATGGATCTCCCGTAAATTTTCTACCTGCTGCATATGATTTCTAGAGGCATACTACAATCTATTTTGATGTCAGTATTGGGTAGCCTATATAAACAATAATACGAGAGCATATACAAGAACAATGAATCTCACTGCATGTATGATGTAGCCTGCCTTTCAATACATGAACTTGAATTCCATCATGTTTGTGTGCGGGACTCACAAGGCTGTTGTCACAATGGGTGGTACCGCTACAGTAATAATAACAGTCCACACAATATCACGATCCATGCCATAGCCTATGTTCTATTAGGACATGATCTGTGACGACAAATGTTCTAGAATGTTTGATTAAGATATCATGCTCTGACAGCATGCCTATGATCAACAAAAACGCGAACTTGAATCCCATCACATAGTCTGTCCACTATCTGGTGTCATTGCAATGCGTTTTCTATTCTTTCTTATACAGTAAAAAGGGGGAAGAACACTATATTCATATGACTTGTATTCTGCTTACAGCTTCGAAATTCCACTTGTTTCGTTTAACGTAACGCCTTTTAAATATAATCAAAACGTTCCCGTGTCTCTGCGGTCTGTGCGCAAAATAATAACGAGTTGAGCTTTATGATTTATGATGAATTGAAAATGGGGGACCCTGATGTAAACAAGACGAAAGTCTTTCTCTGGTCTGCATCCCCTTAACAATTGTATGTACTGAGCTGTACTGTACTGTACCCATTCTGCAATCTGTTAATACACTTTTCAATCAATCAATCAATCAAGCTACGCGGAGCGCAGTCAGTCAGTAGCCTACACCCCGTATATTCCGATAACGCTATATAAACCATGCTGCATTCATTCTGAGAGAAAGATCTATTATTCCAAATGCTATTTATAGGGTTTTGACCATAATTACACTACTGTTGCTATTTTACAATGAACTATAATGAACTACGGTTCATACAGAACTGCCAGTGTTATTATGCACAGAAGCTCATTTCCTTGTTGTAATAATATATTCTACCACTGGGCGCCAGGTACGCATGGTCCGAGCTGTGCGTAAATATAAGCACAGAGTCAAGTTCAAGTTGAAATTGATGAATCCCACTCTTTGCTTAGAAATGATCGTACGCACAGGTTAAGCACAAATCTGTGCGTAAGTCAGGTTGATGAATGAGGGCCCTGGACTCTGGTGTGAGCTCTAATTGGTGGTATCCCCATTTCAAATCCAGTTTACTGAAAATGACAGACCCGTTCATTCCCTGTAAGAGCTCATCCACTGTGGGTATTGGATATCTCCCTCTGATGATAGCTGCATTAGCTCTTCTCATGTCTAGACACATCCTGATGTCGTCCTCATTAGCTTTTGGTGCAACTACAACAGGGTTCACCCACGGTGTAGGTCCCTCAACCTTCTCAATAATGTCCATGTCTAGCAGCTTATTTACTTTCTTCTCTACTGCTTCCCTTAGGTGAAATGGCACCCTCCTCAGGGGTTGTGCCACTGGTGTTACACTCTCATCAATATGCAAACTGATTTGCTTTGTGTTTAGTTTACCAACACCTTTAAACAGTTTGGGGTATTGCCTCTGTATTTCAGATTTAGCATCTGTCACTGCTGCTATGTTTGTGCCCACCCTCAGCACACCTAGCTCAATAGCAGTCTTCCTGCCTAGCAGTGGCTCCCCCCGTCCCTGTATTACAGTGAACTCTGCTTCAGTGTCACACTTTCCCACCTTAACATGACATTTGAATATACCCATTACTGGAAGAGGCACCTTGGAAGAGTATGTATACAGCGGTTTGTTAACTGCCTTGGTAGAAACACACTTAATATTTTTACTCTTAAGCATTTTCCATGTGTTCTCATCTACAATGTTACTTGATGCACCTGAATCGATTCGCATAAGTATATCTACTCCCCCAACATCAAATCGCTGCTGTCGGGACAAAACCTCATAACTCCAAAAACCCAACTTTTCAGCAGATGAAAAAAACTAACACAGATTTGAGGGTGAATAGAGTTAGGAGGTTTAGACAGATGATCGGTTTAATGCTTTCCCATTGTTTAAACTTTGTAAAACCCACACACACATATGGAGGATGATCTACGGAGTTGATTTATATAATAAAAAAAAAATTCAAAAAATGGAGTTATGAGGTTTTGTCCCGACAGCAGCGAAATGTGACCCTCTCAGTATTTGAATCATCTTCAACCACAAATGCATAGTCTCTGTTCCCAGTGTTCTGGTCCTCAGTTTCAACACATCTCACAGTCTGTCTTTCTTTACCTTTGGATTTACAGACTTTGGCATAATGGCCTTTTCCATTACACTTTCTGCATGTCTGTCCTTTTGCAGGGCATGCAGAATCATTGGCCAGATGATCCCCGTGTCCACATCTGTAGCACACTTTATCGGATTTGGATTTCTCTTTTCCTTCTCCACGATCTCCGCGAGGCGGTGGTTTCCACTTTTGGAATTGGCCCTCTTTCTTGAAGACACGGTTCACCATCTCGTTCCCCTCAGCGCCGTCACTCATCTTCATCGCCGCCATTTGCAGCTCCACTCTTTCACACTGTGACGCTATCTCCAAAGCGCGCGGCAGCGTAAGTTGTGGTTCCTCCAGTAACTTTCTCCGTACATAGTCCGACGTGCCCCTGCTCAGCACCGCATCCCTTATTTGATTGCTAATGTCCGCAGCAAACGCACAGTCTCTGGCAGCCTGACGAAGCCTCGTCACAAACTGCTGTACAGTTTCACCTGGTTTCTGTGATACTTGGTAGAAAGCCTGGCGCGCAAACGCAGTGTTTACCTGCGGCACAAAGTAGTTGAAGTCACCAAGGGTCTATGTTCTGTTCTGATGAGATCAGAACCAATACTCTGCATTGTGAATTGCCCGTCCTAAAAGCCCTTGTACTTTCAAAAGACCATAACTCTGGCCTTGTTTCACGGCGGCTATGCAGGAGAAAAAGAGGAGAAATTGTACCAGCATCTGTTTTTAATTCAAAGTTAATATGTGAAATCACAATGGTTCTGGTTCAATTAAAATGAATATGCTATAATATTAAGGTACCGGAAGCACTATGCCGCTTGCCCTCAATATTAGACTAAGAAAGTAGATTAAAGAATGTTAGTTGTTGAGTTGTTGATGTTCTTTGTTGTCTGGCTGACAACAAAAGATTCTGTTCTCGTTCCAAAAGCTTGTTCTCCGTGTTCTCCTCTGCTCGCGCCGTCCTCTGTGTGAAAAGGTGGGTGTGTTCCTGTGTTGGTTCCGTTTCAGTGTGTCTCCCCAATCACAACACCCCCCTTTTTATCAATGAGCCGGGAGTGTCTGCGTGATGTCACAGGAGTGACGTCAAGCAGATGTTTTCCTCCAATCACGGGCTCCCTAAGTTTGAATTTGAAAGAAGGGCTGTCCTAGGGAGCCCACTAGCTGTCTCCTTTGTTTGTTTCAAAGAATAGCTTTACTGTCTAAATTTACTTTATAGTTTTGTCTTACAATTCAAGATGTATCTTTTTGAATCGGGGATAACCAGATGAACACATAGATACCCTTTTCTACTCAAAACAGCTTTATACTTGACCAGAATCACAGTCTTTTATCATTAATTCCACTTGTATAGTTTCCTAATCATATTCTTTTAACTTAAATCAATATCTATTTTATACAGTTATTATTCAGCACGTTCAGTATTTTTCCAATGTAGTCCAGAAGTGGCTTAATTTCAAACTCTGTGATTCTTAATCATAAACATTGCATATTTCATATCATTAGCTTCAGAATTATTACCACAACATAACAGGAACATTTGCAGTTCATTTTAAGCTAATTTAAGTATAGAAACAGACATTTGAAGATGTACTTGTTTTACTGAAATAGTGAATCCTAGTCCCTCCTCTTGCAGCTGTCCCAACATGTCATGCCACAGGGCCAGTTTAACAGATAACACAGGATATGTGACTCTTGACCTATTGTCTGCAGCTGTTGTCAACACTTTGTATGCAAATTCACCTCTTGTTGTGAGCACAAGGTCTCTGTAAACACACACACTCTATGAGCTAAGTCACCCTAGTCAAATCAGGTTTAAACTATATTTGATTGCCAATTGTTACACTTTGACTGTTTCTATAAGACTAGAACACATGATTTTGATTAGTTACTGAATTCCTTAACCCAAGGTAACAGACATCCTTTTCTCTTATCTATTTGAACACCAGTTTCAGGCAGAATGCAGATCTATGGTTACCAAATGATACTGCAGTCCACACTTGGATAGAGATTAACTATCCTTAATTAGCTAGTATAATATGCTAACCATAGATCCTAACTTCTACTTATTGCTTTCCCCTACCTGGATAAAAATAAAACATTTTAAATCATACTTGGATAAAATACATACGGCATCCCACACTTGGATCCTAAAAAATCAAAACAACATTCTTTTTCTACATCTCTTTCCTATGTATAGCTCAAACATCTTTATTTGCAGTCCATTTGCATTCACTGTGTGCAGGTTTTGACACCTTTTTTCGTACCAGGATCAATTTCCACTGGTTTCCATTGGGGGTTGTCAAATTCTGACTTGGAACCGGGAGAGGGGGGTCAATGTTTTCTGGATTGACCTGGCCACCCCCTCCTCATTTCTCAGAGACAGTGCAGATCAAGACTGCTGATCTCACTTTTAATGCTACCACCAACTCTTGGCTTCAAAACAGGGAGGTAGAATCAGAAAGCCAGTTGACTTCCGATCCCTCCCCTTCTTCTGTCGAAGCCTCGTGCCTCGTGCTGTCACTCAAATAGGGGCATGACCCCCTGCTGTATGGCCTGTTCAGTTGAACCAGGAGCTCTTCCCTCGGATGTCAGTTGCGTCGATCTCCGGTGGGGTGATGAGACCTCCCCTCAGGCGCTGTCACGGCTGTTGAGGAAGTTGTGTTGTCTCCTACAGTCGTCGCTGGCTCAACCCCCGTCGACCCTCGGAATAGTGGAAGAGGTTTGATTCTCCCCCCCCCTCCGCCTGGTCGTTGATAGGGGCGATAGGGGCTCCACCCCCTCGCTCGATGACACCCGGTCAGTTGCTAAGGCCTTGCAGCCTGTCTGTTGACAGCCGGAGCAGTTGATGAGGCCTTGCAGCCTGTCTCCTCGTAGATTGCCTGTCGTTTGGCCTCTCTTGTTCCCCTCCGAAGCCTCAAGACTCGGTCACTGCGTTGGCCGGAACTCTCAACGCTTGAGAGTTAGGCTTCTCCTGGATCTCTTGGTACCAGCAGTGTTGTGGTTCCCCATGGAACCGCTGGGTAGACACTAGCCAGTGTCCTGGATCAACAGTACCGATGGAGTCCTTGGTCTTCCTCGTACCACACTCTGATGACTGCTGACTCCCCAATCTCCCATTCGTATCCTGCAGTGAGTATATATCGCTTCGGTGGACAACGCAGGTTACTTCTATCACAACAATTGATTGAGAATCCATATTTTTCCTCCCTCAGACACTCTTTACTGGTCTGAGTTTGACAACTTTCTTTTCTTTTCCAAATCATTTATCTATATATTCCATGGCTTCTAGATCGTTAATATTCAAAATTCAGAAAAATTCACATGGCTCTCATTATATTATGCTGATTATGCTGTCAAAACAGTATAACCCCACCACCCTTTGATGTGGAATAACATTCTAAACATCATACCTCTGTTCCTGGACAGCTGCCCCGGGTCCCGGACAGCCAGTACTGACGAGACCTCTCCCCCAGTAGTCCTACACGCACGGCAACAAATCACAGTCCGCTTTAAACACACATCTTTCACACGCTCTGCCAGCCTCTAACAAGCCGTCAGAGTCCCCCACAAGCCAATCATCAATTGCACATGTCCACACCCTACACAAAGGCTATTTGGCCAATGGCGACCAAAACCTATTGAGCTTATCAACGTACAGAGAATCATGTTTTCCAACACCCCTCCAATCGCGACACAACCCCCAGATCCTAGACCTGGATTCTTAATGGGCGGAGAACAAAACCATGAACCAGCTCTAGTCCATTCACATTGTTCTCAGCCCACTATATGGACATATACTACCAGCCCTGCCGTGTCGAGATTCCTCCCAGCCTGTCAGGTTCCTAAGAAAAAAAAAATAGAGAAAAGAAACAAAAGAAAAACATCCCAAAACAACAATTGAAAGTTTAAAACAATAAACAAAATTTGTGAGCATCGCTTTTTCAACTCACTTCTAGAAACAAAATTAATCTATCATCTAGGGGCGTAACCACCCCCGTATATACTAAGAAACAAAATGAAAAAATCAAAAGAATAAACAAAATGAAAACTTCCGGCCTAAGGCAGGAATTGCTTGTAAAACACTAGGAAAGAAAAATAATCAGAAATAAAAATAAACGCCTATATCTATTACTCATGATTATTGATGTTCGTCTATCAATATCTTAAAACCTAGGAAAGACTATAGGTCTTCTTAATTTCATAATCATGCAGTCCACACTTTGACCAAACTGATTATTGATCGAGCATGGATAATTAGTACTGATCACAAGCAGACGCAGTGTCACATCATTTCACTGTCTAATATTTCCTGTCTAATATTAACTGTTTTAACCCAGTTCAGAGTCCACATGACCACAAAAGCCATTGCGGTGACAATTTTTCTCTCTCTCTCCCATCTGTGCAGCTTGGCCAGGCTGCACAGGTGGGAGACAAAAAAATTGTCCACCATACCACGTTTTCCTTACTGCCACAGCAAGAGTTGATCAGAAACACTGTAGCAAAAAAGAAAATCCATGATTGGTATATTTCCCTACTGGGAATATTTGATTTGATGTTCTTGTTAGTCCGATTAGTTCATGCATCCGTCAGTTACTTCATCCCTCCACGTTAGTCACACATCCATTTTAGTAACTTCCACTCATAACCTAATCACCTAACCCCTCTATATATTTTTTATTCTATTTTTATTCTAATCAGTTGTATATATTTTTTATTCAATTCATTCTATTTTTATTCTAATCAGTTGTATATATTTTTTATTCAATTAATTTTCATTTTTAATCCCTATCTATATTCTTTATTCTGCCGGCGGCCTCTGCAGACATGACCTTTGAAAATGACCTATCAGTCCACAGATCCAGCAAACCTGTCTTTGTTCCCTCGGTTGTGGGGCCCTGTGGGCCCCCCGCCTGTAATCGGATGGCCCTGGGTTCATCGGGCCCAGAGTCTGTCCTTGCTCTCTGCCATTATCTCCATGGCTCTCACCTCTGACCGTCCATTCCTGGTTTCGCCCCCCTTGAGCCTGTTCTGGGGAGAAAACCACATACCTTTCTCGTTCAGCCACCGTCCTTTGAGCCTGCTGTCGGGAGGGGTCTGGAAACCTACCCCGCCCGAGGCTCTCAGCACCCTGTCGAGGCCCCGCTCCCTGTCTGGGCAACGGGGCACAGGGCATTGCTTGATCACGGCGGCCTAATTCCGACGCCCGAAGCATGACCTCAGTCACTGTACCATTTAGCAGTACATTCTTTCTCGCCAGTTCTTGCTCCAGTCTCTGCGTCTCGTGTGCGGCTTGACCAATCTCCAGCTGTGTCTTCATCAGGTCTCGATGAACTGCCTCATGTCGTTCGAACGCTGCTATAAACGCTCTCTGTTGTCTATAGGTCGACGCCTCTTCCCCCATCCCAGCGCTGGCGGTCTGACTTCCCATCTCCGGGCCCCGCCTCTCATCTTGACTCTGGTGCTGAGGGGGTTCTGGACAGGGGGAGCTTGCGGGCTGTGGGCACTGTTCCTGATACCGACCTTGGTTTTGCCCGTATCCACCTCTTCTGTTTGTTTGTTTGTTTGTTTGTTTGTTTATTTACACATATAAAAACAATTACATATATAATACAATATAATCCACAAGGGATGTGTAGGAGAATTGCCTAAAAACCCTCAAGGGGCTTGTATGTGGCATTCACCAGGAAGCAAAATTACATTATATCAAGATAAAATATAAAATCCCCCCCTCCCCCCCCCCCAATCAAACAAACACACACAAGCAGGCCTACATAGACACCGAAGCAGGCACCCATGCCATACGAATTCTGGTAGAGAAAACAATTAATGACAGGAAGAATATATAATAAAACGAAAATGCAATAACAAAATACAACAAGCCATCAGACCACAGTTTGTAAAGGAAGTCCATATGGGAAGTATTGGTGATCTAGGAGATGAGATTTCAGTGCTCTTTTGAATTTCAGAAAAGAAAATTCCAAAATATGTGGAGGCAAAGAGTTCCACAACTTTGACCCTCGGTAGAGCAAACAAAACTGAGATTGGGAAGTGCGGGAAAAGGGTGGTCTAAGCAAACAGGAACTACGTGTGGGGTAATTATGAATTTGGTGATTGTGGGCAAACATGTCATGAAAAAAAAGGGGGAAGGGCTCTGTTTAAAGAACTATGCACAAATAAACCAGTCTGAAGATGATTCACTTGATAAACACTGAGTATACCTAACTTATGGAATAGAGGCTGAGAAGAATGACTTCGTTGAACACAGCTGATTATTTTTAGAGCTCGTTTCTGCAGAAGGTATATGGGCTCAAGTTTGGTCTGATGAGTACTACCCCAAACTAAATTACAGTAATTGATATATGGGTAAACCATAGAGTAATATAACATTGTGGCAACCTCGGTGCTCAGCAAGTGACGTGTTTTTCCAAGAATACCAATACTCTTGGCCATTTTTGTAGTTATGGCTGTGATATGAGGTTTCCATGATAGGGATTCATCAAGCAGAACACCAAGGAATCGTGTAGAACACACCCTAGCTATGGGGATGTCATTGATCACTACTTTAGATGAGGAGTTAAAAATCACAGATTTGAGACCAAAAAAAATGAAATTAGTTTTTTTAATGTTTAGTGATAATTTGTTGCATTTAAACCAAATTGATAAATTAATAACTTGTTAAGTTCTTAATTTATGACCCTAATGATGGTATCAGGATCTTTATGTGAATAGAATACACTTGTGTCATCTGCAAATAAAAATTTCGACAGCCTGTCTGAGACGTTAGGGAGGTCATTGATATATAACAAAAATAACAAAGGCCCAATAATTGAACCTTGGGGCAGACCGCAAAGTAAAGGAATCTTGACTCTGGTGCTGAGGGGGTTCTGGACAGGGGGAGCTTGCGGGCTGTGGGCACTGTTCCTGATACCGACCTTGGTTTTGCCCGTATCCACCTCTTCTGTTCCCCCATCGAGGGCCTCCTCCTCTGGATTGATAGTCCTGATCACAGTCTCTAGATGTATGTCCGAAATTCCCGCACGCTTAACACACAATTGACCGAGCTTTGGATCCATTCGCGCTCCCTCTTCTGTTTCCACCTTGTCCCCGTGACTGCCAAGGTGTTCCCCTTGGATTTTGTTGTTGTTCTGGCGCAGGACGCGTGAATATTAAAGGCAACCAACTTGTGTTCGGCTTTTCTCTGATTGGCCGCGCCCCCACGCGCAGGCAAGCGCAGCCGTCCCACGTCCCAAATGAAATCCAAAGAGCAAGCGCGGCAGCGCGGGCAACCAACTTGTGTAGTGTTGGGCTGCTGTTCCAACGCACTTGTGTTGGGCTGCGGTAGCAGTGGAGCGCTGCTGACTGATTATTATGTTTCGCGTTTTTATACAGTTATGAAATAATAAACACTGTTAGGACTCGCAATAATAAACACTGTTACGACTGTCTGACTCTTAATAATAAACACTGTTAGGACTATCTGACTCTTACTAATAAACACTGTGTTAGGACTATAAACACTGTTAGGACTATCTGACTCTTAATAATAAACACTGTTACAGTGTTAGGACTATCTCGAGTCACGCGTCACTACTGTAACTAGAAACTCTGGGTGTCACTGTACATCAGTAACGTTATTTCGCGTTTTTAACGTCAGCGGGGCGATGCAGTGGTTTGTCCCCGGCTAACGTGCACCGCCGCCGGCTCTACTCGGTCCAGCTCCAGCAGCAGCGGCCGTTCCTCCGTTGTAGAACGAAGCCCTTCAATGACCGCGCTCTCATATTTTGCGAATGCATAAACTATATCTTAAATTATGGCTATGTGTCTAATATGGCTGTCGCTTATCAATGACTTCGCGACAGCCATATTAGACACATAGCCATAATTTAAGATATAGTTTATGCATTCGCAAATATGAGAGCTCTGTCATTGAAGTGGGTGGTGGCAGTGTAACAGCGTTCACCCTGATGTAAAGTAGCGATTTTTATTGTTTTGTCATGACAACCCAATTACATAATCCAACATATGTGTAAAGAAACAACATATTCCAGTTAACGGTATATTTTTTAATGATTCATTACGGTATAAATTAGGTTAACTGGAGCTGTGGAGTCTTCTTGCTGAAGAGCCAGCGGGGCGACGCGGTTGTTTTTTCCCCGGCTTGTGCGCCGCCCGCGGCTTGACTCGGTTCAGCGTTCACCCTGATGTAAAGTAGCGATTTTTATTGTTTTGTCATGAAAACCCAATTACATAATCCAACATATGTGTAAAGAAACAACATATTCCAGTTAACGGTATATTTTTTAATGATTCATTACGGTATAAATTAGGTTAACTGGAGCTGTGGAGGCTCCTTGCTGAAGAGCCAGCGGGGCGACGCGGTTGTTTTTTCCCCGGCTTGCGTGTGCCGCCCGCGGCTTGACTCGGTTCAGCTCCAGCAGCAGCAGCGGCCGTTCCTCCGTTGTAGGAAGCCCTTCAATGACAAGCGCTCTCATATTTTGCGAATGCATAAACTATATCTTAAATTATGGCTATGTGTCTAATATGGCTGTTGCTTATCAATGACTTCGCGACAGCCATATTAGACACATAGCCATAATTTAAGATATAGTTTATGCATTCGCAAATATGAGAGCTCTGTCATTGAAGTGGGTGGTGGCAGCTTACTAACAGTAGCGATTTTTATTGTTTTGTCATGACCAAACATAATCCCAACATAGATAGGAGGTGTACTACTGTATGTCAAATGTCGGTCATGTGGTGGAAGAGTTTAGCACAGTCGCACAACAGAACACCAGTGTTTCTAGTAGATATGTTTATACATATATATATACATACATATATGCGCATGCGCAGCCACTCTGCCGCGACTGCCGCGTCTCTCTTGTCTCTCTTGTCTCTCTTGCCGCAAGGCCACGTGCTAGTGGATTGATTGATTGGCCGTGTGGCCAATCAGAGAAACGCTGAACGAAAAGCTGAACACAAGTTGGTTGCCTTTAATATTCACGCGCGCAGGACCCCCCTGTGTCCCCAACTGGGCCCGTCTCTGGTCATTTGGTTCCCCGTTGGAGCCCGTCTCCCCTCTTGGCTGTGCGGACTGGACTAGGGCTTGGAGGTATTCCACTACCTGTCCTGCCTCGGTTGGCTGTTGTTCTTGAGGGAGGCACGTCATCCGCTCTTCCTCCACCCTGGCCCTCGCTGACTGGCTCCTCGTCATCGGGACACGCCTCTCAGTTTGGTGCTGATGTTGGGGGTGGGGGGAACCTGGGCAAGGGACACTGGTGGTCTGTAAATTGCAGTCACCTGCAATGGACACTCCAGCGTGGATCGGCTCGGGTAATACAGTTGTCTCTGGTTCTCTCTCCCCAAAGACCCCCTGTGTTGGAGTTAAAGACATTATTTCCAGTCCCTCCGTCACGCTTGTCTCATGAGGGGAATCAGTCATATTCAAATCAATCAGGTTAACGTCTCTGCTCAATTCGGTCAATGAAATGTCTGCAGAAGTTATCGGCATTTCCCCCCCATTGGCATTATTTCTTTTCATCGCCTTTCGTAATCTCTTTTTCTGTTTTTTGATTAGGGTACGCATTCTATAACGGCCTCCTTTCCTATACTTAAATACAAGGTTTTGTAAAGGCCTGAATATCTTTGGCCATTGTTTCTTCCCTTTTCTTGTGGCATTTCCAGTCGTTGAGATAGACAAATTGTCTACCTTTGCTATGGTTATTGCATCCAAGTCTATCCCATCCCAATCAACAAAAACATCATCACTAGTAAAAATCTATCTGGGAAATGTCTGCCGAGGTTCTCGGCTTTCTCCCACCATCGGCCTGACTACTGTTGGCCATTTTTATATTGCTTCTATTAATTATACTATGGGTTAATGAAATAGACTAATTGTCAACTCTCGTTTTCGTTATCTTATTTTTTCTTCTAATTGCTCCTATCAAATTTGGTGAATCTGCTCTATATTAATCATTCACACTCGCTCTCATACTCTCAAATTTTACCGTTTGGAAAGCAAGTTTCTCTGCACTTTAACCTATTTTTACAATCTTGAGTTAAAAATCACTCATACTGGCAGAGTTATTTGGTGCAGACTGGAATTGACAAAACGCTTAGTGATACTACACCCAGACTTTTAACCGTCAATTGTTCCCTCGTTGGAGTTTGGAATCGTCAGCACTGCCTCTGTCCGCCCTCGAGCAGCTGTGAAGAAAGAAAGAGAATAAACACACTTAATTAGCAGTGGCATTTCCCTTTCACAATCCATCATTATCTTTAAGCATGGAATGTCGGGCCTCCTCTATACTAATATCACTTTAGAATCTTAACGACACGGCCTTAGTCGTGTTCTGTCTGTTGTCTTCATCGGAAAACTGGATCTTCCAATCCTTTTGTCATGTATCCGCATCACATGACTCTGGGGAACACTATTTCGCAACAGCCTCTTCCGTCTGTTGATCAACCAGAAATTTGTTATTCACAGCCTATCATTTCTAAACACTTGTGCTGGATATGGTAATTTAGGTGAATAAAATCGCTTATTTGAACTCTTATTGCTCTCCAAATGACTATGTGTATATGTAATTCTAACATTTCCTTCCATGTGTAGCTTTATTTATTTCTATCTGAGAAAGTCTAAAAATGTATTCCTCTCATATATCGCTTTTTACACTATGTGTAGCTGTATTTATCTTCATCTGAGGAAGTCTAGAATGTATTTCTATCATCATTTCTTTTTACATCACAATATTCACATAATTTACTCATAATTAATACACATTCCCCCCGTTTTAACACCTTAACCTTAGGTGCTAAACACCACGCTTACAACTCACGAGGAATTAAATAAATCTTCCGTGACTTATATCACAGAATCCCTGTGGCTTGGAACAGTGTCCCACAACCTGTTCATTAAACTACAGGTGCAGACACTACCCCCATTTTGAAATCCCTGCAGACCAATGATATCCCACTGGTCCGCCGACTCGCAGCCCAAGGCATCCCTCCCAGTTTGCAACCTGGAAAGCGAAACCCCGGGCTCCCCACACAAGGATATTCAAAATCCACACATAATATGACTTAATGCGCGCAGTGTGGCAGCGAGCTACGACGCCGGGCACACATGACGCACCCACATTAATGCGCGCAGTTAGACAGCGAGCTTCGACGCAGCTGTCTACCACCGCACGCCACGACGCCCGCGGTCCTCAGTAGGGGAGTTGGGAGCTGGTACCCCCGTTGAAATGAAAAGAAAAATTACACCTTCTTCGCCGAAATCTAAACACAACCGTGGCCGGCAGGAATCCTACCACCGAACCCCCAATGCATAACAAACCCTGGCATGTCCCCTCCATCATACGCCTTGTTCTTCTACCAACATCGCAGGTGCAGCCGAGCAGAGCGACCCCTCATACGCAGGTCCATCTGCGTAGAGAGTCCCAAACCTAACCTCAAAGCACGCTCCGACTTACGGCCCACCAACATGAACGCAACACACAAGACCCTGACACGGAGTCTCCATCACATCAGCCAGAGTTCGTCCAAACGCAAAGGAAGAAGCACGAGCGCCATGCCAACCAAAGCGTAGCGCCACTGATTCAACACGACCGGCCGCCACCCAGGGCAGCCTCGTCAACCTGAACCCGCGTTGCCCCGGGTCAGCAGCGCCCCACTCCTCCGTTAAATCAAGGGCCCGGAAGCAACAATAACCAGCACTAGAACCCTACAGAAAATAACAACAACCAGCACTAGAAACCCTGCAGAAAATAACAACAACCAGCACTAGAACCCTACAGAAACTAACAGTAACCCGCACTAGAAACCTACAGAAAATAACAACAACCAGCACTAGAACCCTACAGAAACTAACAGTAACCCGCACTAGAAACCTACAGAAAATAACAATAAACAATTAAACAAGTTCAAACAGGAGAGAAAGAGAGAGCGTAGAGAGCCTGTACCATTGTAAACTCGCACACTTAACCCAGTCTAACTCAGCTGCACACCTAACCTGCATGAGTCACCAGGCCCACCCAACCGAGGGAGAGGGAGAAGGAGAAGGGGGGAATATGAATGAGCGCACCACTGTATCACATCGCACCCCTAATGCACACCTGTGCCATCCCCATTTGCACTCAAACTACACCTCCACACTTCCTACCACATTGCCCCCATATTAATACTGTAAAAAGAGAGAGAGGGAGAGAGAGAGAAAGAGAGAGAGAGAGATAGAGGGAGAGAGTGAGAGAGAGGGAGGGAGAGAGAGAGAGAGAGAGAGAGAGAGAGAGAGAGAGAGGGAGGGAAAGAGAGGGAGAGAGAGAGGGGGAGGGAGGGCGGGAGAGAGAGAGAGAGAGAGAGAGGGAGGGAGAGAGAGAGAGAGAGAGGGAGGGAGGGCGGGAGAGAGAGGGAGGGAGAGAGAGAGGGAGAGAGGGGGAGGGAGGGCGGGAGAGAGAGAGAGAGGGAGAGAGAGAGAGGGAGAGAGGGGGAGGGAGGGCGGGCGGGAGAGAGAGAGAGAGGGAGGGAGAGAGAGAGAGAGAGAGAGAGAGAGAGGAGAGAGAGAGAGAGAGAGAGAGAGAGAGAGAGAGAGAGAGAGAGAGAGAGAGAGAGAGAGAGAGAGAGAGAGAGAGAGAGAGAGGGAGGGAGGGCGGGAGAGAAAGGGAGGGAGAGAGAGAGAGGGAGAGAGGGGAGGGGAGAGAGAGAGAGGGAGAGAGAGAGAGAAAGGGAGGGAGAGTGAGAAAGGGAGGGAGAGAGAGAAAGAGAGGGGGGGAGAGGACTTAAAGAGCTACCATGTCCATATATCACCCCATTGGCCGAAACTACCATAAATGCAACTCAATTTATGCAGTATTAGCGACTAGACCCTCTTATCAACTGATCCCACACTTACAGAATGTAACCTCAAACCAGGACGAGAGCCTAAAACATGACTTTTCCGCCCCCTAGTGGACTTTAAACCACACACCATCCCCACTGACCCCCGCTCTCACACCCATTACACCAACAGCCTAATACGCACGCGCGTGTCCCCCTTACGGCCACCAAATGTCCTAACCATAAGTACAGTGTCCCCAACATCATTACACTGTAACCTACACACGACGCATCAGCATTAATGCGCGCAGTTAGGCAGCTTTTAGCCCCCGCAAGCTACGATGCAGCGAACACATGACGCCCCAACATTAATGCGCGCAGTTAGGCAGCCTCTTGCCACCGCAAGCTATGACGCCGCGGTTTACCACCGCAGCCACGACTCTGCGGTCCTCAGCATTGAACTGCCCCATTGAGAGAGAGAGGGAGGGGGAGGAGGGGGAGGGGGGGGAACCTGGGCCCCACATTCCACTACTAAATTAAACTATTTCACCAAACTATTACAGCATAACAATCTAACTCTACTATCAAACTAATCTCTAAAAGAAAAATCTCCTGTGTGTAGAACCACATGAAACCAAAAGCAGCTTCGAATGGAAACTTAACCTGGCCTCTGCTGCCCCCTACTGCATTCCTAAACAAACACCACCTTTCCCTCAAAAATGGACGTCCGGCGCCCCTACTCAAGATGGCCGCTTTATCGCGAGATATCCCGAGAGCCTCGTCATGCTATGTCGTTAGCACAGGTAGCTTAGCATATTAGCTTCGTTAGCTTTAGCTCAGCACAGGTAGCCAGCACGTCCACACACTCCACTCACCCCTATGACGTCATCAACCGGCGACCACTTAGCAACATTAGCTCCGTTAGCGCGGCTAGTTAGCATTAGCTTAGCTTCAACCACGACACCGTAATAACGTCCCCTAACGGCACATTGTCCCGTTTTGCCGTGCGGGCCGACACATCGCAATGTTAGCGCAACACCGCTCCACCCTACAACAGAACTCTAATCTCCTCAAAACGCCAGTGTACAGATTTAATCAAAAAAATAAAAACATTACAACACACAGGCCATCTCAAACACTAGCTTGACCCCACCGCCTTTGTTTCAGCAGTGCATAGGACGACTTCCGGGTTAAACTTTCCACTCCATTCGATCCCTTAATACATTAAACAATTGCCTTAAATGTGTCGAATTCGAAAATTTTAAAGTGCCATACACATCCCCGTAGTCCCATGATACTTCCGATCGACTACTTACACTCGAAACCACGCCGCCCCGTCTCTAGTTTACCTCGAACGCCCCCGCGGCTAACGTAGCAGCTAATGCCGCTGCGTTCCAACGGCCCCCATTATCATATCGACGCCCTCCATACACACATCTTCTAATTACGTGACCCGAACAATGTTGGATTTAGAGTATTAACGACACCACGTCCCGCCGATAGTTCAGATCCCCGCTTGTCGCCGTTTGAGAGACGGCGCCAAGCTGAGATCTGCTTCATCCCGCAAGCGTAGACCCACAACCCACCCATTTGTTCAGACACGAAAAAATTACCACACCTCATCTGTGCACATTCCCGGGAAAAACGACTTAGGTCTGTCCATTAAGCGGGATACACTCCATCGGACCTTCTTGACACCAGACTACCGAGACCACGATTCAATGGTCATTTCATCTTAATGCAGCCCGACACTTCAATTTGCGAGAAGCGTACTAAAAACACCCCCGCTGGCTGATTGAACTAATCAATATGATAACAGTGTTACGCACCCCAACGCCTCATTTATAACCCTCCCCGAGAGACATATTTGAGGTAACCATCTCTGTCAACCCCAGTTCGAACAGAGCACCCGTCGTGTTTTGCCATCACGGCTTGTGTCCACTCACCTATTTTCAGGTTTCTGATGTGTCGAATTTCTCCGGCAGCTGATCGATCCTGATGTCCAGTGTGGCCGTAAAAAAATCTAAATCAAGGACGCTTCACGTTCAGGGGTAACGGCACCACTTTGAAGTCACCAAGGGTCTATGTTCTGTTCTGATGAGATCAGAACCAATACTCTGCGTTGTGAATTGCCCGTCCTAAAAGCCCTTGTACTTTCAAAAGACCATAACTCTGGCCTTGTTTCACGGCGGCTATGCAGGAGAAAAAGAGGAGAAATTGTACCAGCATCTGTTTTTAATTCAAAGTTAATATGTGAAATCACAATGGTTCTGGTTCAATTAAAATGAATATGCTATAATATTAAGGTACCGGAAGCACTATGCCGCTTGCCCTCAATATTAGACTAAGAAAGTAGATTAAAGAATGTTAGTTGTTGAGTTGTTGATGTTCTTTGTTGTCTGGCTGACAACAAAAGATTCTGTTCTCGTTCCAAAAGCTTGTTCTCCGTGTTCTCCTCTGCTCGCGCCGTCCTCTGTGTGAAAAGGTGGGTGTGTTCCTGTGTTGGTTCCGTTTCAGTGTGTCTCCCCAATCACAACACCCCCCTTTTTATCAATGAGCCGGGAGTGTCTGCGTGATGTCACAGGAGTGACGTCAAGCAGATGTTTTCCTCCAATCACGGGCTCCCTAAGTTTGAATTTGAAAGAAGGGCTGTCCTAGGGAGCCCACTAGCTGTCTCCTTTGTTTGTTTCAAAGAATAGCTTTACTGTCTAAATTTACTTTATAGTTTTGTCTTACAATTCAAGATGTATCTTTTTGAATCGGGGATAACCAGATGAACACATAGATACCCTTTTCTACTCAAAACAGCTTTATACTTGACCAGAATCACAGTCTTTTATCATTAATTCCACTTGTATAGTTTCCTAATCATATTCTTTTAACTTAAATCAATATCTATTTTATACAGTTATTATTCAGCACGTTCAGTATTTTTCCAATGTAGTCCAGAAGTGGCTTAATTTCAAACTCTGTGATTCTTAATCATAAACATTGCATATTTCATATCATTAGCTTCAGAATTATTACCACAACATAACAGGAACATTTGCAGTTCATTTTAAGCTAATTTAAGTATAGAAACAGACATTTGAAGGTGTACTTGTTTTACTGAAATAGTGAATCCTAGTCCCTCCTCTTGCAGCTGTCCCAACATGTCATGCCACAGGGCCAGTTTAACAGATAACACAGGATATGTGACTCTTGACCTATTGTCTGCAGCTGTTGCCAACACTTTGTATGCAAATTCACCTCTTGTTGTGAGCACAAGGTCTCTGTAAACACACACACTCTATGAGCTAAGTCACCCTAGTCAAATCAGGTTTAAACTATATTTGATTGCCAATTGTTACACTTTGACTGTTTCTATAAGACTATACACATGATTTTGATTAGTTACTGAATTCCTTAACCCAAGGTAACAGACATCCTTTTCTCTTATCTATTTGAACACCAGTTTCAGGCAGAATGCAGATCTATGGTTACCAAATGATACTGCATAGTCATTTAGCGCCTTAACAGCTTTAGCATAGTCCGTCGGTCCTCCCCCGTCGGGCAATGTAGCGAATATATCTTGTACGTCTGTACCTGCATGATGTAAGAGCATAGCCCTTCTTCTTTGTCTCACTGTGGCGTCCACACCGACAGACAGAATCATCCCTTTCCTGTCAGCGTACAGCTCAAACGCCATTAGCCACCTGGTCCACCTCGGTCCCAGTGTAGCAGGCTCATTGTAGCATTCAAACTTCGGCACGTTGTCCATGTTCTCTTCTCAACACCGTGATAACTCTACTCTTCGGAGTTTATCCTCGTTAGATAAACTAACTATATTTATCATTGTTAGATATTTAGTATCCCTTCATTTAAGAACGACTCAGTATTTAAACAATAGTCTTTTATTGCATCTTCCGTTCTCGTGCTCCAGCACTCGACTTACTCTCAGTCTGCCAACTCTGGAGTGAACGCACAGCGTCAGCTCCTATGACGTAACCACGTAACAGCGTGGTACGTCCATACACAACAGTGAGTACAGTGGAAATTCCTGAAACTACAGTGCTATGCTTGGGAGCTTCTGACATTACAAAAATGATTGTATGCAATGTGCATGTACACACACCTACTACCCAGGCTCAAGAATTGAGACTGGTTGTGGACACAGGTTCAACAGTATCCATAATGCCACTGTCTACTTATGAGAAATACTTCAGTGAAACTACCCTATCTGCACCTACTGTTCGGCTGGTGTCGTACACCAATGCTAGCATACCTGTCATGGGGTGCCTACAGGCTCGGGTGAGGAGAGACAATGTCAGTAGCAGTAGTATCCGCAGTAGTAGTATCAGTAGAGACGGCGTCCCTGACCGCGAAAGGCAAGCGGCGTAACTTCTGGTGGACTGGCTTAACAGTAGGGTACATTTTTACACAATGCACAAAGCCTTTTGCACAGCCAAATGCCGTCTGCTACTACTGCTGCTGCGGATACTACTGCTACTATGGATACTACTACTACTACTGCTACTACTGCTGCTGCTACTACTACTGCTGCTACTACTGCTGCTACTATTACTGCTTCTACTGACTCTGCTATGAATGTGGAGCCCGAGATAGTAGCACACATCACTGCTACACTCAGTGCCCGGTCGGTGACTGAGTTTGGGGCTGCTTGCTCTACCTGCCCTGAAGTGATTACCACCACTGGCGTTTCACAGCATATACTGCTTTACGATCGTAAAATGTGCACCAAACTGGACGTACTGCCCTTGCAGCCAACTGTGAGTGCACAGGACGAGACTGTGAGAGAAACGGTCCAAAACAAGCAAGACAAAATGAAGCGCTACACAGATGCTAATCGTGGCGCTCGTGCACCTGTTTTTCGGGAGGGGGAGAGAGTCAGGATTAGAATACCACATCACGTCCCCAAAGCACACCCGAGATACGGTGCACCAATGACAGTGAAAAAGAAGATTGGCAAAAGCACCTTTCTGCTCAGTGATGGAAATAAATGGAACGCATCCCATCTGGCTCACACTTCGAACACTCCAGATGAGCCTGACTTAGGGATCCGCCCTGCCCTGACAGCGCTCAGCGCTCACACTCCAGCACAGTCGAGTGCAAGAAACAAGCCTAGTTGGCATCAGGACTTTGTTGCACACTGAGTGAGAACTAAGAGTAATATTGGTTGAGCATATATAATTATATCTTGATAATGATTGAATAACCTGTGCTCCCTTTGTTTAATGATTACCTTGAGTTACCCGTTTTATGATACTGACTGTTGGTTCAGTTTACTTAAGAAAGTGAAAAAACAAAAGTTCTAAATTTGCATAATGCTGAGTAGCTCAAGAACTCAAGAAGTACAAGGTTAGGAAGACTCTTATGATACAATTCTACACAGCCATAATACAAAACATAATTTCACTCTCCATCATTGTATGGTACGGCAACACACCCAAACACACACTACACAGACTAGACAGGATCATCATAAGGGCATCCAAAATCATTAACTGCAAACTCCCCACCCTGGACTCCATACACAAACATCACACCATCACATGCGCACACAAAATCATCAGTGACCCCCTGCACCCAGCTCATCACCTCTTCCAACACCTCCCCTCTGGTAGGAGGTTCAGGTCACTGGGCAGTCGCACGGTTAGGTTCAACAACAGTTTCTTCCCCAAGGCCATACAACTACTTAACTCCAACTCCTCCTAATTTTACCCCCTGCTGTTATGTTATGTTATGTTATGTTATGTTATGTTATGTTATGTTATGTTATGTTATGTTTATGTTATGTTATGTTCCATGTGTCTTCTTATGTCTTTGTGGACTGTGGTGTATTGTCGCAGCTACCACCTGCACCGTGCTCGAATTCTACCGGCCTGGCCGTGTGGCAATAAAAGGAACTTGAACTTGAACTTGAGCAAGTAACATTCGTTTCACAGAGAGGGGAGATGTTGTGTTCTGTAATGCATGTGAAAGCTGTACTTCCCAAGAGTCTCCACTATGGGGCGTAGTTGATACAATGCCATGTTATGCCTACAGGAAGTGAGAAGAAGAAGAGTCCTTCCTTGCTAGAACAGGCTGTACCCTGCTATACCATGCTTGTACCTAACCTGCTTGACTAAAAGGCTAAAAGAGTAACCTGCTTCCTGAGTCTTATTACTACACCTACCTACATACAAAATACTACGTACGTACTACATAACAGACTGTTAGGATAATCTTTTGAAGACATTCATTATCTTGTCATGTGTGTCTCTTTTATTGTCACTCTTTTTATTTTCACTTTCAGTCTGTTACTATAAACTCCAAATCTATGTGTGTCTACGGTTGTTCATGTTTTGGTTATTACCATATGATGATGTCACGTAATTGTATGTTTACTCTACTAGTCTGAGTCTAGTCAAACTAGGAAAAAAGAATATTTGTCATTTGGTCTGAAATGGAACAATGACTATGAGGTTAAGACTTTCAGCTTTCATTTGAGAGTATTTACATCCATATCGAGTGAACCCTGTTGGAACTGTAGTCCTTTTTATACAGGGGGCCAAAATAATAAATTAACTTAAATCCAGTGGAGCTGCTCAGTGGTCAACAGTGTCAGACTGTGGTTGTACTGGTGTGGTTGTACTGGGCAGCTCCTAGTGGTGAACAGTGGCAGACTGTAGTTGTACTGGTATGGTTGTACTGGGCAGCTCCTAGTGGTGAACAGTGTCAGACTGTGGTTGTACTGGGCAGCTCCTAGTGGTGAACAGTGTCCGACTGTGGTTGTACTGGTGTGGTTGTACTGGGCAGCTCCTAGTGGTGAACAGTGTCAGACTGTAGTTGTACTGGTGTGGTTGTACTGGGCAGCTCATAGTGGTGAACAGTGGCAAACTGTGGTTGTACTGGTGTGGTTGTACTGGTGTGGTTGTACTGGTGTGTTGTTCCTGTCCGATTTCTCCATTGACTTGACACGGAAAAAGTTACTGAAATTGCACTTATCTGTACTTTCACAACAGGGTGGCTGGGTAGCGCAGCGGACTAAGCGCCTGCCTACCACCGCAGAGACACTGGTATCGAATCCAGCTGTCAGCGGTACCTCCGGCTTGGTCGGTCGTCCATAATAACCAATTGGCAGTGTTAGCGGGTGGGAAGCCGGCGGGGTGTGTATCCTGGTCGTTGTAAACAGCGACTCCTACAGGCGAGGGAGGGAACTGGGGGAAGTAGTGTGAGCCTCCCACGCGTCCTTTTTATACAGGGGGCCAAAATAATAAATTAACTTAAATCCAGTGGAGCTTCTCAGTGGTCAACAGTGTCAGACTGTGGTTGTACTGGTGTGGTTGTACTGGGCAGCTCCTAGTGGTGAACAGTGGCAGACTGTAGTTGTACTGGTGTGGTTGTACTGGGCAGCTCCTAGTGGTGAACAGTGGCAGACTGTAGTTGTACTGGTATGGTTGTACTGGGCAGCTCCTAGTGGTGAACAGTGTCAGACTGTGGTTGTACTGGGCAGCTCCTAGTGGTGAACAGTGTCCGACTGTGGTTGTACTGGTGTGGTTGTACTGGGCAGCTCCTAGTGGTGAACAGTGTCAGACTGTAGTTGTACTGGTGTGGTTGTACTGGGCAGCTCATAGTGGTGAACAGTGGCAAACTGTGGTTGTACTGGTGTGGTTGTACTGGTGTGGTTGTACTGGTGTGTTGTTCCTGTCCGATTTCTCCATTGACTTGACACGGAAAAAGTTACTGAAATTGCACTTATCTGTACTTTCACAACAGGGTGGCTGGGTAGCGCAGCGGACTAAGCGCCTGCCTACCACCGCAGAGACACTGGTATCGAATCCAGCTGTCAGCGGTACCTCCGGCTTGGTCAGTCGTCCATAATAACCAATTGGCAGTGTTAGCGGGTGGGAAGCCGGCGGGGTGTGTATCCTGGTCGTTGTAAACAGCGACTCCTACAGGCGAGGGAGGGAACTGGGGGAAGTAGTGTGAGCCTCCCACGCGTCCTTTTTATACAGGGGGCCAAAATAATAAATTAACTTAAATCCAGTGGAGCTGCTCAGTGGTCAACAGTGTCAGACTGTGGTTGTACTGGTGTGGTTGTACTGGGCAGCTCCTAGTGGTGAACAGTGGCAGACTGTAGTTGTACTGGTGTGGTTGTACTGGGCAGCTCCTAGTGGTGAACAGTGTCCGACTGTGGTTGTACTGGTGTGGTTGTACTGGGCAGCTCCTAGTGGTGAACAGTGTCAGACTGTAGTTGTACTGGTGTGGTTGTACTGGGCAGCTCATAGTGGTGAATAGTGGCAAACTGTGGTTGTACTGGTGTGGTTGTACTGGTGTGGTTGTACTGGTGTGTTGTTCCTGTCCGATTTCTCCATTGACTTGACACGGAAAAAGTTACTGAAATTGCACTTATCTGTACTTTCACAACGGGGTGGCTGGGTAGCGCAGCGGACTAAGCGCCTGCCTACCACCGCAGAGACACTGGTATCGAATCCAGCTGTCAGCGGTACCTCCAGCTTGGTCGGTCGTCCATACTAACCAATTGGCAGTGTTAGCGGGTGGGAAGCCGGCGGGGTGTGTATCCTGGTCATTGTAAACAGCGACTCCTACAGGCGAGGGAGGGAACTGGGGGAAGTAGTGTGAGCCTCCCACGCGTTACGCTCCCCCAGTGAGAGTCCTTGCTGTCAGGTGAAAAGAAGCGGCTGGCTGACTCCACATGTATCGGAGGGGACATGTGATAGTATCTATCAACTCTCCCTAGACCGGCAGGTGGGGGGCAAATGCGCGCAACAACCAGGAAGGGGAGGGGGAATTGGCATAACGAGCAGGTCCTAAATGAATTATTATTATGAATTGGCATAACGACTAAATTGGGATGGGAGAAAAAGGAAGAAAAAAGGAGGAAAAAAAAGAAAAGTGGATCTGTACTTTCACAAGTGACAATGACAGGAGGGTGATGATGTATGTCTTCTTTGAACCCTCGGGGGCTGGACAACACAACACTCAGAAGTCAACAACACATCATATACCGTGTTCTGATGGAGAGTCCACTCACTGTACACCTCCCATTCAAATGTATTGAGGGGCGTTGGTCTCTACCTTGTAACCAGGAAAGACTAAATAATTTCACAAATGGCCACTTAATATTTTTTTTTTTTTTTTTTTACTTAAGTTTTTATTTTCATTTTTTCAACAACATACATAGACAACATTCATAGACAATACACAGTACATAAATATAAAACAAATAGACAAAAAATTAGTAAAGAAAAAGTGTGGCATGGGTCCTTCGGTCCATTCTACATTTGCATTATTTATTTACATTTTTATTAATTTCCTTGTATCCTTTTCAAACCTCTGTGATGTCGTTACTTCCCCTCCTATATTCTTCCCATTTTCCCCATTTCCATTCAAACTTTTCTTCTTGCAGCCTCAGCAGATGTGTGATTCTCTCCATTTCCTGTATCCCCTCTACCAACTCTATCCATTGATCCTTTGTCGGCCCTTCTACCTTGTACCACAGTTTAGTTAAAGCTTTCTTGGCTGCCACTATCAATATCTTAATCAAATATTTGTCTTCCCCTTGGATTCCTTCTTGTGACAGATTCCCCAAATACAACACTTGGCCTCCCTGGGGTATTTCGTATCCTATTATTTCATTTATTATCCCTCCTATCTCTTCCCAGTAGTGCCTTATCTTCTGACATCCCCAGAATATGTGTGTATGGTTCGCCCCTTCCTGTCCACACTCCCTCCAACAGGTTTTCTTTGCTGGTGAGTAATTGCCCTGTATTTCTGGTGTTATAAAGTATCTAATTATATTTTTCCACCCAAACTCCCTCCATATCCTTGATCCTGTGGTTGTTTGTTGTGTCTTACATGTGTCATACCATTCCTCCTCTGTTATCTCTATTTCCAACTCTCTTTCCCACTTTTCTTTTACATACAATGTTGTATTTCCCTTACTGTCCATTATTGCCTGATATAGTGCTGATATCACCCTCCCCTTCCGTCCTTCGTATGACTTTACCATTATCTTAATTACCCCATTCTGTTCTTTGTCTCTATCTTGCTTTATTTCCTTGTTATAGTAGTCCCTAATCTGTAAATATCTAAAGTGGTCCCTATTCTCTAGTCCGTATCTTTCTTTCAATTTTTGTAGAGTCTGCATCTCCCCTCCTTCTGTCATTGTGCACATTGCTGTTATACCCCCCCGTTCCCACCTCTTGAACCCATGGTCTTCTATCCCTGGTCTGAATTTGTTGTCGTGTGCTATCCATCTCAGTATCTTAGATTCTTTTTCTAGCTTGTATTTCTTTACTATTGTGTTCCATATGTTTATAGTGAATCTGGTAATTGGATCTAGTAGTTGTTCTTGTCTTCTGAACAGCTCCCTATCTCCTATCAGTGCCTGCACTTTGAATCCCTCTCTTTTGGTTTCTATATCTTTCCATTTGGCCTCATAGTTCACATTGCACCAGCATGCTACTGTTCTAAGCTGCGCTGCATAGTAATAGCTTTCTAAACTGGGTACTGCCATCCCTCCTTTCTCCTTTGGTAATTGTAGAGTCACATATCTGATCCTTGGCCTTTCCCCCCCCCCAAATTAATCTTGATATCTGTCTATCCCATTCCCTAAATTGTTTTTGTGGTATTAATATAGGTAGGGATTGAAATAGGTATAGTAACCTTGGTAATATGTTCATCTTAATGATTTCGATCCTTTAACTGAAATCTAGGGGCATCACCGTCCATCTTTCTAGATCTCTCTTGATTTTCTGATTTATCTGTGTATAGTTTGCATCGTATAGCCCCTCCACCCCTCTTGTGATGTTCACCCCTAGGTACTTGATCCTGTCCATGTCCCATTTGATTTTGTATTTTTCTTTGATCTCTATCGTTGGTGTGTAGTTCAGTGCTAATGTCTGTGTCTTCGTCACATTAAGTCTATACCCTGAGTAATATCCATATTCTGTCAGTAGATCCATCAGTGTCGGGAAGCTTGTGTCTGGTTGTCTCATATATACTATCACGTCATCTGCGAATAATCCCAATTTATGTTCCGTCCCCCTTATCTCCACCCCTTTGATGTCTTTGGTCTGTCTAATTAGTTGGGCCAGTGGTTTGATGAATACATCGAAGAGCGTCGGCGAAAGACAACAACCCTGTCTGGTAGCTCTCTCTAGTTTAATCCGGTCCGTCAGACTACCATTCACTTTAATCCTAGCCGTCGGTTCTTGATATAATGCCCTAATTGTTTTCATAGCGTTTTTGTCCAATACTTTATATAGAAATAGCCAGCTTACACTGTCGAAGGCTTTTTCTGCATCTAGGCTAACTAATACTGCACTTCCTCCTTCCTTTTGTATCTCCTCTACTATCTGCACTGTCTTCCTTATGTTATCCTGTGTCTGCCTTCCTTTAATGAATCCAGTCTGGTCTTCGTCTATTATATCTGTCATAAATGTCTCAAATCTTTTGGATATTATTGATGTATACATCTTGTAATCTACATTAAGTATGGACACAGGTCTGAAACTACTACACAGTTCTCTATCTTTCCCTTCTTTTGGAATTGTAGTAATTATGGCCTCTTTCCATGAAGGTGGCATTGTGCCTTTTTCCATTGTGTGTCTGAATGCTGCTTCTAATATGGGGCTCAGTTCCTGCCTAAATGTTTTGTAGAATTCCGATGGGAATCCGTCGCTACCCGGTGACTTACTACTCTTTGCCGTACTGATCGCATTCCAAACTTCCTGTTCTGTGATTTCATTTAATATTTCATTCTGTTCCTTCCCTATTGATGGTAAATCCAATTTTTCTAAAAAAAATTCTATCTCCTCCCCTGCCGCTATCGGTTGTGTGTATAGTTTCCTATAATATTCTTCAAATGCCTTCTCTATTTCCGCTGGTTCTCTCAGTATTTTGTTTGTGTTTGTGTCCCTTATTGTGTGTATTGTGTTTATTTTTTGTTGTGTCCTAATTCGTCTAGCTAACAGTCTGGTCACCCTCGGTCCCCCTTCATAGTATGTCTGTTTCATGTATCTAGCTTTCTTCTCTATTTCTGACAGCAGCTCCCTGTTTATCTGTCCTCTAACTTCCTTGACCTCTCTAAGTGTCTTCTGGTTCTTTGAGCTTTGGTGTTCTTTCTCTAATTCTTTCAGCTTCTTTATCAAGTTCTGGTTAATATCTGTTTTACCGCATCCTTCTCTGTATTATGACCACATGATCAACAGTGTTGAATAGCATATGTGCTCACTTTGACGAGAAGGACAGTGAAAATGGAGCGTGAACAATTGTTCATAGTTAATTGCTGGTGGAACAAATTAAGAGCCTTAAGTTGGTACAGTTATCCTTAGATGGCCTGTTTCCGAATGCCCCTTTCAGGAACTATTTGAATTCCTTGGCATCCTAAAAACTACATAGCAGGGGTCAGCAACCTTAGGCACGAGTGCCACCATTGGCACGTGGTATCCTAACCAATGGCACGCTAGCAAGTGTGTAAGAGAGGAACCTTTTTGGAGATGTTGAAGTGTCCTCTCATCCC
This sequence comes from Notolepis coatsorum, assembly GCF_963971535.1. NCBI lineage: Eukaryota > Metazoa > Chordata > Actinopteri > Aulopiformes > Paralepididae > Notolepis > Notolepis coatsorum. The sequence goes on from NC_140177.1 coordinate 45,946,897, forward strand.
CATGCCGAGTTACCTCTTTCACAGCCATTGGCAGTTGCACAGCCTGTTATTTAGGGTAGTTTGACTGATATATCAGGGATATTTCAGGGTCAGAGCCAATCAGAATGGTCAGTCTGTTGTTGTTTGCTGAACATTGAGTGTTAAGCGCCATTTTTGTTAAACGCCAAACATGAGAACACTTTTAAAGGATGAGGCAGACAAGGCTGAATGTGTCCAGGTATGGCAAGCAAGGATCTCATGAAGACGGCAGCATTCCTGCACAGCGCTCTTATATAATTATGAGAGGAAAATGTTTATTAAAACTATTGCTATGCACATTGCTATATGGATGGAATAGAATTACAGATCTGTTGGAGATTTACATTTTGATGTGGTGTCACAATTGGCACAATGATTAACAAGAACATTTTAAAATGGCACTTCGTGTCAAAAGGTTTGCTGACCCCTGTTGTATCGTCTCAAAGTTGTCTGACAGTTCAGACAGGGGAAACACCTTCTGCTTATCAGTGTCATCACCGCTTGATAATAACAAGCTTGTGTAACAAGTGTAACAAGCTTGATAATAATAAACAAACCTGTTCAGCTATAAAGAATGAGAGTACTGGAACAGTGTTAAATTCAAAGAGTTGTATTAACCAAAAAGAGGATCAAAATAAATGGGGCACCCCATAGCAACGTATGGTACAACAAAAATCATCTCAAACCAATAAGATCGGTCCTGTCAGCTTTACAGTCCATTAGCCCCAACATAAATGTTACCATGTATAATGTACCGTGTATAATGTTACCCTGTATGTTTACCATGTACAACGTTACCATATATAATGTACCGTGTATAATGTTACCATGTATGTTACCATGTATGTTTACCATGTATAATGTTACCATGTATAATGTACCGTGTATAATGTTACCATGTATGTTTACCATGTACAATGTTACCATATATAATGTACCGTGTATAATGTTACCATGTATGTTACCATGTATGTTTACCATGTACAATGTTACCATGTATAATGTACCGTGTATAATGTTACCATGTATAATGTACCGTGTATAATGTTACCATGTGTGTTACCATGTATGTTTACCATGTACAATGTTACCATATATAATGTACCGTGTATAATGTTACCATGTATGTTACCATGTATGTTTACCATGTACAATGTTACCATGTATAATGTACCGTGTATAATGTTACCATGTATAATGTACCGTGTATAATGTTACCATGTGTGTTACCATGTATGTTTACCATGTACAATGTTACCATATATAATGTACCGTGTATAATGTTACCATGTGTGTTACCATGTATGTTTACCATGTACAATTTTACCATATATAATGTACCGTGTATAATGTTCAGGCCTACCAGACCATGCAGCCTGCATGGTAGAGTTAGTAGTGTCCAACAACACTCAAACCTTTGAGTGTCCAAAAGGTGATAAGTCCTGGGTTGATCCACATCTTAGAAAAGGAAAGGAAAAAGAAGTAATCCACTGGGAAAAACCACTGTAGCTGAACTGTCCTTGGTTACTGGAGAATCTTTTAGGAGGCCTGGAAAAATCCCTCCTTCCTCTCACAATAGCAGTAAGCAAACAAAAAACTCCATGAGGCCATGATTCCAATCCAAGATGGCCCCCTGATGGTTGGGACCGCCCCTAACCACACCCATACCTGGAATCTTAAAGGTCAAGTGACCCAAATATGCTGACATTGGCATATCCTAACATATTGGGCCCACACTTCATTTATCAACACATTGACATCTTCTTCATAAAGTAACGCATGTTACACCGTCACAAGTGATTACTATCTGGACATGAAGAATGCATGAATAAAGAGGAGCCTTCGCTTCCAGGACTCCGGGGCTTGTACGATGTGAATATGAATAATTGTAGATATCAGGCAAAACCGAGCACAAAATCACACATAACAGTGGCGGACACCGGCTCTCACTTGACATGGTGTGTGGAGTCAGTGGATGCACCGTGCTATGCCAGCACCAACCCCATGATGTGCTTCTGTCTGGAGTGGCACTGGTGCAAGGAGTTGGATAATCACTTTCCAGGGGACACGGCTACAGATAGACCTTGACTGCACCATGGCAGTTAAAACTAAAAGCTCACTGCATCATCTGTCATCCTGGGACCAGCTCTGTCAAAATCACCTCGGCTGTAGACGGACACACAGTGCAGAGATACAATACAATCACACTCAATAAAATCGAGTAGCTACGAAATGGAAACAGCAATGGAAACATGTTGGTAACACATGTTGATCTTGAAGTATTATGAAGATATACATTTCCATTCATAATCCAGTATATGTGCTGTTATTAAAACACATAACAGCTTGTGGTTCCATATATCAATAACCACAACAAATGATACCGGTGATGTGGGCAGTTTATAACTTGCGTGTTATGAGCTTTTAACCCTCTCAGGTGAACGGTCTCGTTTGAGATCGAACTTTGAGAACTATAGAGCTCTAGAATTCCAAAATAGAATTCCAAGAGAACATTCCAAAAGGAATTCCGAGCCGGCATAGTTGTTCGCCTTAAGTCATGTGTTGCCAACATTTCTCATTCCCTTTCTTGTCTTTGAACCAACTAGAGAACTTCAAACCCACACTCCTCCAACTCAAACACACATCTCGGAGCACTCAGATAATCAGCAATAATCATATCAATAATCGGGAGATGAGATCGGATAGATAGAGCGGTGCAAGCCCATTTAAAATTTTGTAGGTGAGGAGTAGCACTTTAAAGTCAGAGCGGGCTTGGATAGGAAGCCAATGTAGGGCGGACAAAACTGGTGTGATGTGATCAAATTTTCTAGTTCTAGTTAGTATCCGTGCAGCCGCATTTTGCACGAGTTGAAGATTTTTGATGCTTGAATTAGGTAGGCCTGAAAAAAGTGCATTACAGTAGTCCAGACGTGATGAGACAAAAGCATGAATCAGGGTTTCAGCATCAGCTGTGGGTTTTACTTTCAACCCATCACGTAAATCTAAGGCTATTTTCGGTTTTCTTTGATCTCAGCCCCCCCAAACCCAGCCAGTGTCTGCAGAATAAAGGCAAAACTGTTTAACAATCAAAAGCACAGTATATCAAACATTATGGGTTTGTCTCGTAGAAGCAGCTTGGTTCTTTGTTCCTCTCTCCCCTGTGAGTGAGTGAGTAACTGAGTAACTTCAACATGCTCCTTTATAGCTTCTGATTCCTCTTCACATGGAACCTCCACCTCTGGCTCACAGGACACATTTGATAAAAATGCCTAGAGGTTATATGTGTTGAATGTCTTATATTTCTGTGGGTTTTACTTTCAACCCATCCTTAGTTGTGCTCCATACGTAAATCAAATCAAATCAAATTTATTTATAGGGCCCGACAACACACGTTAATGTCCCCATGGGCCGTACAGGTCTTCTTTAAACAGGTCAAGAAGACAACATAACAATAAGTCAAGAACAGAACAAGAACACCATAGGGTCCAAAAATTTTTTAGATGAATGCAAATAAATGAAAGAATGCAAGCACTCCCAGACATACCCCACGCGAAGGTAAGGAAAAACTCACTAAAACCTAACAATAGGGAAAAAAGCTCCACAGGCAGTGTGGAGGAGAGAAACCTTAGAAGGGCCGTTCAAGGGGGGATCTCCCTTCTTAGATGTTGGTGATAGTAGTGTTGCAGACGGACAGTTGGTAAGCATGCACTCATGTGTGTGGTGAAACACAGATGAGTGCATGCAATAGCAACTGTACATTTTGAAAAATTAAAGATAGAGCTAATAGCGATAGCAACTGAACATTTTGAAAGATTAAAGATAGAGTTGATAGCGGATCTATTTGAGGCACAGGGGCGGCGCAGAGAGGGTCACGTCCTCCCCGTCTTAGTCACGGGACATTCAACACTCCGGTCGTTGCTCAGGGACAGCCGGAGACAGGGAGATAGGGGGTGGCGCAGAGAGGGTCGCAAACTCCCCGACATCATCGCGGGACATCCGGCACTCCGGTCACCACTACGAGACCTCCGGAGACAGGGGGGCACGCAGAGGGGGTCGCAATCTCCCGGCCTTCGTCACGGGACGTCCAACACTCCGGACAACACTCCAGGACAGCAAGTCAGAAGAGTTAGAGAGTTCCTATGTTTGTGGTGCTGCAAAGGAGCAGACATGTAGTACCCTGTAGTGCCATGTAGTACCCCGTAGTGCCATGTAGTACCCTATAGTACCCCATAGTGCCATGTAGTACCCCGTAGTATCCTGTAGTACCCTGTAGTGCCATGTAGTACCCTGTGGTGCCTTGTGGTACCATGTAGTACCCCGTAGTGCCATGTAGTTCCATGTAGTGCCATGTAGAGCTATGTAAGCCATGTAGTACCCTGTAATGCCATGCAGTACCATGTAGTACTCTGTGGTACCATGTAGTACCCTGTACCCTAACTAAACTACCCTATAGTAAACTACCCAGTGGTACCATGTAGTACCCTGTACCATAACTAAACTACACAGATTAATCTAAAGGTCAGTCCCCGACCAGGTGAGATCAAGGTAGGTTGAAGGAGAGAGAGAAAAGATGAGTCTTAAGCAGGGATTTAAAAGCTTCGACAGAGCAGGCGCCCCTGATGACGGCAGGTAATTTGTTCCACAGGTAGGGAGCGCGGTAGACAAAGGCTCTGTGGCCGGCGGATTTCTTTTTAACCCTAGGGGTCGATAGAAGCCCCGCATTTTGTGAGCGCAGAGCACGAGCGGGCGAGTATCGGGAGATGAGATCGGATAGATAGAGCGGTGCAAGCCCATTTAAAATTTTGTAGGTGAGGAGTAGCACTTTAAAGTCAGAGCGGGCTTGGATAGGAAGCCAATGTAGGGCGGACAAAACTGGTGTGATGTGATCAAATTTTCTAGTTCTAGTTAGTATCCGTGCAGCCGCATTTTGCACGAGTTGAAGATTTTTGATGCTTGAATTAGGTAGGCCTGAAAAAAGTGCATTACAGTAGTCCAGACGTGATGAGACAAAAGCATGAATCAGGGTTTCAGCATCAGCTGTGGGTTTTACTTTCAACCCATCCTTAGTTGTGCTCCATACGTAAATCTAAGGCTATTTTCGGTTTTCGCTCCACAAGGGTGGAACGAACATCCCACCACAGGACAGCCGAAACCTGCCCAATCTTCCGCCGTTGAAAACACATTTCTTCAATCAATATCTGAAATTAAAAAATAAAATAATAAATAATAATAATAATACTAACCTTTGTCCTGTCTTTTACTATTATGCATTTTGCTACTAAGGAATCTACCTTGCCAATTCTCCACTTGCACAATGTGGGGGCGTCATATCCGGTTACGTCTCTAGCCCCGCAGACTTCTTCCGGTCCCATCACAATACATTGAGTTTAGCAACTTTTCTCCCGTCAATTAAACGACTTTATCGTATTTCATGTAAAAAACTTTACTGTTAGAGTTAGCCACATTAGCATTTAGCTCCACCTAAATCCAATACATTCATCTGTTAGATATGGGGCATGAAATGAGACATATAACTCAATTAGTATCGACGTTGCATCTGTTAGACCCACGTTTGATATTCTGGAAAGTTGAAAAAGTGACGATAAAGTTGTAACTCTTTCTTTGCCAAACCCGAGAAAAGTCGGGTTATCTCGTCATGCGTTGAACGCCAAAACCCGAGATTTCTGTGGGTTGTGTACATGGAGGAGCGCAGACATCAAGCAATGTTATTACGTGTTTTCCCCAGTATTATGGCGACTGCGGCTGCAGCCAACGGGGTACCACTCCCTGTACCCCCTCCAGCCGATGGCATGGTGGGGAAGTGCTCCGGAGGGGAACTGAGCAGCGGGCAGGGCCTGCTGTGTCCGGGTTTCCCCCCAATTAACCCTTATGTCACTAAAGGACAGGTGGTGTCGAGTGTTAAGGGCCTGACCAAGGCTTATCTGTCTTTTACACAGGTGGAGGGCCGGGTCAGGGGGCTTAGGAACAGCGTACCATGCTTAGATAAGCCGCTCGCTTTGATCCTTTGCCCAGAAATATTGGAGTGGCACCCCGACCGGAAGCCGACGCCGGTAGGCGATTCGGCCCGGAAGATGGGTGGGCTGGGTGGGCCGATGAGGCCTATACCGCCGCGGTACAGAACCTGGCAGCAGCTACTAACATCGCTCAACTAGCTGCCTTTATGTCAAAGGTGGTGTCGGGCGGAGGGGTCTTGGGTCCAGATGACGCCAAGACCCTCGCTCAGGGTTCTGAGGTTATACTGCACCTGACGCAGCTGCAAGCTATAGCCTCGGGGAGAGTGACGACGCTTACAACCTTGATGCACAGACATCTGTGGCTAGAGCAGTCGCCCCTGGAGGAGGAGAGGAGGATCCCTCGGCCCCCCTCTCCGAGGATGGACTTTTTGGTTTATCAGCAGAGTTGTCGGCGGCCTATGTGACCCAGGCCTCCCACGCCGCACCACAACCAGAGGGGAGAATACTGTCTCGTCAGCAGCTGCTACAAGACCTCTGACCAGCAGCTTTGCGACCCCTGCCCAGGGCACCCTGGCGCGCAAAGCACAAAATAAAACAGAGACAAGGGGCCTGAGGTATCGACAGACCCGGGCAGTTGTAGGTCCATGCGAATATGAAGTGCGCGGTTCCCCCCGGGGATTAGACCGGCGCCTTCTTTCCACTGTGTCTAGCAAAGCTCTTTGTTCATCCCCTTGTATTCAATACGAAAATAGGGGCTCTGTTCCTCCTCTGGCGTTGGGCCGCATTACTATTCCTGCCGGGAAACGTAAGCGGCCCGACAAATCACTTCTCATGGCGGCGGCTTATACCCAGGTCAAGTTTCAAGTTTCTTTAATAGTTGTCATACAGAAGTACAGAATACTTTCATACAAAATGCTTCTTACTGTTACGCTCCAGAGACTGTGCTAGACAAGATAGTATCAAATAACATAGTATAGCATGTAATTTAGAAGAAGAAAATGAGGTCACAGTGTTCGGTATAGACATATGTACAATGTTCTGAGTTACCATATAATATACAATACTATGCAGTGTACTAATGTACAGTACTATATAGTGCAAAGCAGAAATGGGATGAGGTACAATTTAGGTACAATTTACAGTAAGGTGTACGAGTTGTAGTGCAATCCTTCATCAATAAATATAAAGTGTGGGAGTGGGTGCTACAGTGTGTTTGTTTAAAGTGGGTGTGTGCTATAAAGTGTGTGGAGTGGGTGCTACAGTGTGTTTGTTTAAAGTGAGTGTGTGCGTGTGGATGTGTGTGCTATGTGCGTTTGGTGGTTGTTGTTGTGTAGTGTTCATTGTTCGTTTAGCAGCCTGATGGCCTGGGGATAGAAGCTTCTTCTGAGTCTTTCTGTGCTCGCCTTGAGACTCCGGTATCGCTTGCCTGACCGCAGCAGTTCAAAGAGGCAGTTGTCCTTGCTAGGCCTGGTTCTGTCTGTGGGAATGTTGTATTTTCGGAAGGCTTCTCTGACACACGCTCGGCGTGTGTTCTTGATGAGCCTGATGCTACACATGATGGCAGAGCGGGTCTCCCTGTCTTCGCTCATCAGAGAGGGAACCTCCGGCCACGTCACAACGACATAGTGTCACAGGACGGGTTCCCCAGCCCCGCCCTCGCCAGGCTGGGTATTACACTTGTGCTCCCCCCGTCCAGACCACAGGTCCTAACAGAGGCAGCGGTGTGTGGAGCACTCGTAATTTGGATGATATCATTACAGGGTCGCAGTGTGAAAGTAATCCTTTTTATTCACAGAATAGTAAAGATCACACTGTGTGTATGTCAAGCCGCATCTCCAGTATGTAACGAAGACGGGACACAGCTCAATGGGGAAACGGCGTCATCCGCCCTCTTGGCCAAATACAAATGAGATGACGTTGGGGGTTCCCCTAGTTCTAAACCCTCCCTTTCTGTCGTCGTCCCCCCATGGGTGCAATTGCAATGCACAGCGGGAGGGACCAGGACTCCTATCTACAATTCTTAGCAGGTCAGCGCCAGATGGCCGCACGACCGCTTTGCGATTTTTGCCACGTGTGGCTACGGAAGTGCCACATGTCTGTATGGATAGAGAGAACATTGAGATTGGGGCTCGTGTTGCAATTTCAACACCCTCACCCTCCGTGTATGGGTTTGAACCATACTCTGTTGTCAGAGGCTGCGGCAGTGACAGCACTGGCCGACGAGATTCAATCTCTGTTGGCAAAGCAGGCCATTATCACAGTCCCACAAGAGGACGTGATGAGAGGGGTCTACTCCCGATATTTTCTGGTGCCCAAGAAAACGGGGGGTATCAGACCCATACTGGACCAGTCCTCGTTCAATCGATTTTTTTGCAGCGAGACGGTTCAGGATGTTGACCGTCAAACACCTGCTACGTGCAGTCAGAGTGGGAGTCACTTCCATAGACCTGAAGGATGCGTACTTTCACATCCTGATTTTACCTCCTCACAGGAAATTCCTGCGCTTCCTTTTTCAGGGAACAGCGTACGAATACCAGAGAATGCTGTTTGGTTACTCTCTGGCCCCCCTCACTTTCACCAAGTGCTTGGAGACCGCGCTGGGACCTCTGCGTCGTCAGGGAATACGAATTTTATTTGACCTGGACGACATTCTGGTCCTCAGCCGGACGGAGGAGGTCGCCAGGTCTCAGACCAGGCGGGTGGTGGAACACCTTGCCAGTCTCGGTTTTGCTGTGAACTGGAAGAAGAGTACTCCTCTTCCCAGCCAGCAGGTGGAGTACTTGGGCTTGATTCTAAGCTTGAGGTCCATGAGGGCAACTCTCTCAGAGCGACGTCGGGAGGATATTTTCGGTGCGCTCAAGGAGTTCCATCCTGGCATGGTCCGTAATGCGCCTGCTCGGCAGGATGGCATCTGCCCACTCCGTGGTCCAGCTTGATCTCCTCTTTATGAGGAAAATACAGAGGTGGTTTTTCCTCATGAAAATAGACCATGTGAGAGGCAAGCGGAGGCGCCTGAGAGTCCCCACATCAGTGACCTCAACCACTGGAGGAAGCCGGGGACCCTTACTGGCGGTGTCCCCATGGGCAGCAGCGCGTTGCACGTGACAGTCTTCTCCGATGCCTCCCTCACAGGTTGGGGGGGACGCAGTAGGAGGCAGTCTGCCTGCTCTGCCTACCCTACATATCAATGTGTTAGAATTGGAGGCAGTGCTTCTAGTCCTCACACGGCTCAGCCCTCATGTGATGGGCAGGCACATTCTGGTCAGGACAGACAACACAGCGTCGGCGGCATATATCAACAGACAGGGATGAGTGCACTCCCCCCATCTCCACCAGGCGGCTATCGGACTCTGGCTATGGGCATCCCACAATCTGCGCAGCCTGAGGGCTCTCTACATTCCCGTCAAAGATAATGTGGGTGCAGATTTGATGTCATGAGGAGGTCCCCAGTCCCCACCCAGATGAGTGGGGACTGGACCCAGACATAGTCAGACATATCTGGAACCAATTCGGGGAGGCCACCATGGACCTGTTTGCGAGCAGTCAGTCCCACCAGTGCCCCCTGTGGTTCTCAGTCAGTCGGAAGGACAACCCTCCTCTGGGAGTGGATGCCTTCTCGATATACCCCTGGCCGCCCGGGATTCTATATGCGTTTCCCCTCCATACATCTGATAAATCAGCTGTTGGAGCGGGTACGTCAGGAGCACAGGACCCTGATCCTGGTTGCGCCGGACCCTAATTCAACTCCTGGTGGCCTATCCCATGGTCGCCGCACGCCCTCTCTCAAGCACATGGCTCATTGTTTCAACCGCCTGTCCTGGGGCAGCCTCTGATGGCTTGGCTGCTGAGAGGTTGAATTTGGAGAGGATGCGTCTTAGCACTAATGTGATTAACACCATCCAGAACGCGCATGCTCCGTCCACTACCACGGTTTACACAGGGAAGTGGTGTATGTTTCGAGAGTGGTGTGAGGCTGAGTGTCTTGACCCGGTGTCATGTCCCCTGTCCAGTCAATCCTTGATACGTTCTCGGCCTCGACAGTAAAAGTATATGCCGTGGCTATATCTTCATGTCACATAGGCTTTGAGGGCAAACCATTATTTAGCCACCCTCTCGTGAAACGTTTCCTGCTGGGCGCATGGCGTCTCAAGCCTGTTAAACGTACTTTGTCCCCGAGCTGGGACCGCCAACTAGACCTGGTGTGACTTTTGGGTGCCCTGTTTGAACCTTTTGACCATGCGCCATTCAAGACGCCGTTTTTTTCAATCCAGCCTTTGTGCCAAAAAGTATCCGGTGCTCTTATCGCTCCAGGGATATTGTGCTAAGGGCTAATCACCCTCCACCTCACACAGGTGAGGTGGAGAGGAGCCTTCACCTATTGTGTCCTATTCGTGCGCTTGCGATATACCTTAAATGCACACAGGACCTCAGGGCTACCAGTCAACTGTTTGTTTGTTACGGTGGCCCCAACAAGGGTAAGATGCTGTCCAAACAACGCCTGTCACATTGGTTGTGCGAGGGCATTGCCCTCTGTTACACCTTGGCTGGACAGGTTCCCCCCACGGGCGTCAGAGCACACTCCACCCGTGGAGTGGCAGCCTTTGCTGCCCTGCTTGGAGGGGTCTCGGTGGAGGACATTTGTGCTGTGGCCTCTTGGTCCTCCCCGGTCCCTTTTGTCAAGTTCTATCTCATGGACATGACTGAGAGCTCTGTCTCTCATGCGGTCCTGAGTACTGGGACTTCTCCTGCATCCCGCCACTAGGTGGGCTAGCAGGAGTGTGTGGTGATGTGGACTGTGGGTTGATTACACACGGTTCTACTCATGTTGTGCGTTCTAGGGTAGCTGTGCCCTATTACGCATAGTGGATCGGAGTCATATCTTCCCGGTCCTTGTTAGGACGAGTGTGGGGATATGACCCTCCTCTCCGCCTTGATGTAGTAAGGGACCTCAGGGGGTACATCTATCAGTGGCTCCGCACCCTGCTCTGCCTTTAGTTCCAAAAGGCAGAGCGAGACGTGAATGCCAGTAAAGAAATATAACAAAGGTTATCCTATAACCCTAGTTATATGATTACTGGCTGAGCGTCTCGCTTTCAAGCCCTGAGGACCCTTGGCTGTTTTCTCACGTGAAATTCAGACTCGGAAGGAGGAATGGGCACCACCCCGGGATTTATGGGACCGGAGGTGGGCGTGGCGGTGGTAGATATAAAGGTGGAAGGAATGTTTTTTCAGCAAGTACATTCTGTACTACGAGCAAGGGATGAGTTCCAAAAGGCAGAGCGAGACGCTCAGCCAGTAATCATATAACTAGGGTTATAGGATAACCTTTGTTATAGAGACCACAAACCAGTGGGTTTGAACACAGCAGAGAAATAGACTACATGGCACAGACTGAAGACTACTGTGCCATTAGCCATGTGTCAATACTGAGTGCTTCTATCATGCCGGCCTGTCGAGTGATGTATACTGTTTTACATCCGAGTGCAAAACAATGGTAAAAGGGGATTTAGCAATAAAGAAGGTTCTGCACACTTGGTCCATTCAAGTTTCTTTAATTAAACAAAATGAAACAAAAGCTAAACAAAAGCCCTGATGAAGGTCTTATGACCGAAAGCTTGGCTTTTGTTTCATTAAAGAAACTTGTAAGTGTGCAGAACCTTCTTTCCTAACATTGCTCTTCAGTCTTCTGGCCCCTTAGTGGGTTAATTTGTCGTGAGGACGGCGATCTTCTAGGTTAAAAAAAAAGAAAAGAAAAAGTGAGTGAATGAAAATTAGTTGTGGGGGTTTTCCGGTTTGCGATGTTCTGGTGAGCAGCCACATGAAAGAGCTCCCGGTCAATGAATACCAAAAAAAGGAAGTAAAACAATTCAAAACGAAATAAAAAGTGACAATTCAAGGATACAAGAGAAAAGGAAGGATGAACACGTGAAAAAGCGAGAGAAAAGCGACCCCAGAAGACGTACAAGCAATGACGCAGGAGGTAATTCAGGCTAGCATGACGCAGTGGGCAGCGGAGCTACAGGCTAGCATACGGATTAAAATACAAGCTAGCATACAGATTAACATACAAGCTAGCGCGTTAGCTAACCAAGCTAACACGCAGAACATTCGGAGCGGCATCGCCAGACTCAGGGAAGAATTAAAGAAGGGTCGGAACGAGCTCAGAGAAGAAATGACCCCAGACAAAGAAAATGTGACGAAGGGACAGATACAACACGAGGAGATGAGGCAGCAAGTAATACAAGCTAGCATGGCGGTGGACCACAGCGAGGCCTGGCTGGAGACGGAGCTACAAGCTATCATGGAAGTTGACACGATGAATGTGCAAGTTAGCATTCGGATCGGGCTGGGAGCGGTGCGGAATGCTAACGATGCTAACATGCAAACCAACGCGCAGACTGGACCCGATGCAATGCGGAGTGTTCGGAGGAGCATGGAGGCTAATTCAAAAGAAATAAAACAAACGACCCCCAAAAGAAGGACAAAGAGACGTTGGATACAACCGGACCAACCAGGACTCGGGCACCGTGGTCGGCCGGACCATCCGCACACGAGATGCAGGCGCGGAGGTTGCCCGGGCCGGCCAAGATGCGAACACGGAGGCCACACACACCAACCGGGATTCGAGCACCGAGAGCAACCGGACCAGCCAGGACTCGAATAACGAGGTCTCACACACCAAGCAGGACTCGAGCACTGAGGTCATACACACCGACCAAGATTCAATAACACATTAGTTGGGGAAATTGGGACTTGATTCGGGACATAATATAAATAACACGTACTAGACTGAACTGTAGACACTAACACACATGACGCACAACTAAGACGACGGGGAACATGGGGGAAAACATTCAGAGACCTGACCGGGAGCTCTGGAACTGTACTATCATATGAAAGATAAAAATTCAAAGAAAATGTTGGACAATAATAGGGACATTGGAGAATCCCCATTGGGGAATCTCCGTCGTTATAGGAGGGGCCCTCTCCAGGAGAGCCTTACCCCTCCAACCCGCCTGTTGTGTTGAGACAATGAACACACAACCGTGTAGTTTCATAACTTTATTCGACTGACTCTCACGTTACATCACACAACCCTTACTCGAGCGCTACCCACGCCCCTCTCTTAAAGGCACAGTAGCCTACAGTGTAACTGCTAGTGTCTCACAACCTACACGTAGCATAACAGGACATAACATTTCCCCCCCCTTTCCCTTTTGCAACAGCAATAGAACATTCCAGTCCATGAACAGAAACTGAACACTTCAGTCCACCAACCCATGGTATTTACCCAGTAACATAGTCCCCATGCCAAGCGGGCGGAGCCCTCACCCTCTGAGGGCGAGCAGGCTGGGGAGCAGGGTCTGGTGGTTGTGGTGGGTTACCTCCCACCCTGGTTGCTTCCAAGCGGGGCTGCCAACTGCGGGTTGCAGCTTGGCCCATGGATGATGCGGGCAGTGTTGGGGCACCAACCTTATGCAGGCGGTTGGAGTGCCAGCGAGAACCATCATCTAGTCTGTAGGTGGCCGGACCCAGTTGACGGGTCACTTGGAGGGGTGCTGACCAGTATGAGCTCAGCTTGATCTTGCGGTGGGCGTGTTTAATCCTGACCCAATCCCCTGCCGACATAGCGGGGGTCTGTACTCTGTGAGAGGCATCATACCTCCGTTTCATCTGAGCCTGTGAGCTTTGGACCTGATCTCTGGCCTTCTCGAGCCCAGGGCTTTCGCATGCGGGGGCCGGTTCAGCTCTCAAGCAGTCTAGTGGTTGTTTAATTTCTCGCCCAATCATGAGCAGAGCCGGAGAGACCCCTGTGGTGGAGTGCTTGGATGCCCGGATGGTCAGGAGAGTTTGGGTGAGTGCAGCGCTGAAGGTTTTCCCCTCCTCCAGGCAGGCTCGGATTCCATTCTTCAGAGATTTGTTTAGGCGTTCAACGCCGCCGTTACTGTCAGGATGGTAGACCGACGTCCTGATGTGCCTGATGGACCTCAGTGACAGGAACTCCGAGAACTCTGTCTGATGACACTGGGCAGGCCCCAGCGCCCAAACAGCTTGACGAGGTTGTCGGTGATGCTCTGTGTGGTGATGGAGCTGAGTTCGATGGCTTCTGGCCACTTTGAGTGTAGGTCGTGCACGACCATCAGGTAGCGGGCATGTGCCGGGGCCCCATGAAGCTCTCCGCATAGGTCAACCTGAATGTGCTCCCACGGCGCAGACGGCCACGGGGTCGGGGTGAGGGGCGCTGTAGCCGGTTGGCCCGTTTTCCCACTCAGCAGGCAGCAGGTACAGTTGCGCACCAGCTCCTCTACGTCGCCGTCTATGTGAGGCCACCACACTGTGTCTCTGCAGCGTTGTTTCAACTTAACCACCCCCAGGTGGCCGTCGTGCGCCATGTGCAATACCCTGGCCCTCAGCGCCTCTGGTATAATAGCGCGGTGACCGCGGGCGAGGCACACCTCCCCCATTAGGAGAGCTCGTCGCGGACTCGGCGGTAGGGGAGCAGTCTGTCCTCCACCGTGGCTGGCCAGCCGTCCTGGATATAGGCATGGAGATTTGCAAATGTCTCATCTTCAGCCGCAGCCTGCTGCAGCTCAGCCAGCGTGACTACTGCGCTGAGCGGTCCATGCAGCATGTGGACCCAGTCCACGTCGTCCTCCGGTTCAGGACTCGCCTCACCCGCCTCTTTTGTCGTAGAGGCGGCTCTCGAAAGAAGGTCAGCTACCGTGTTAGAACGCCCCGGCATAAACTCGAGTCCGAAGTTGTACTGATTCAGCCTATCAGCCCACCTCAGTAGCCTCATAGGTTTGTGCCCCGCCCCTCGGGTCGCCAGCAGCGCTGTCAGAGACTGATGATCTGTGCAAATGGTGAACGCCCTGCCATACAGGTAGACATGCCAGCGTTCGCAGGCCCACAGACAGGCGAGGGCCTCCCTTTCCCCCACCGAGTATTTCTGCTCGGCTGGTGTGAGGGCCCGAGAGGCAAACGCTACTGGACGCTCTACCCCTCCATGAACCTGGGATAGCACGCCACCGAGCGCCACCCCAGAGGCGTCACAGGTGACCAAGGTGGGCGCGGTCAGGCTGAAATGCGCCAGTGTTGGCGGGGACGTGAGCTGCTGTTTGATAACGCGCACAGCCTCCCGGCAGGCCGGGGTCCAGTCCCATACAGCATCCTTGCGTAACAGCTGGCGCAGAGGGGCCGTCGAGTCCGAATAGTGTGGCATGAACCGGAGGTAGTAGGCAGCCATGCCCAGAAAGGAAGACAGCTTGGACGGCGACTGCGGGTCTGGCAGGGACAGGATTGCTTCGGTGTGGGACATGATCGGGGTGATACCCTCCCTGGAGAGCCTGAACCCCAGGAACTCGACCTCAGTAGCTCCAAATGTACACTTCTCCGCGTTGAGTGTGCCCCCGTGTTGCTTGAAGCACTGGAAGACCTGCTCCAGGCGAGCGTCGTGGAGTGCAGCGGTGGGCGCGTGCACCACCACATCATCCAAGTAGATGCTGACCCCCTGGATGCCAGCCAAAATTAGCGACATTATTTTCTGAAAACAGCTTGGGGCTGATGACAGGCCAAAAGCCATGCGCTTGTACCTGAAAACCCCCACATGTGTGACAAACGCTGTGAGGTCCATACTGCCCGGTGCCAGGGGAACCTGCAGGTAGCCGTGACGTAAATCCATTTAACTGAAAATCGTGGAGCCATGGAAATGGCTAGTCAGCTCCTCTGCTGTGGGGAGGGGATACTTGTCAGGGATGATGGCTTTGTTTACGTCTGTCAGATCGACGCAGAGACGCAGTCCGCCCCCCCGTTTCTTGGCTATCACCAGGTTGGACACCCAGGGCGAGGCGTTGATCGGTTCTATGACGTCCTCCTTCACCAGATGATGAATCTCCTCCTCCACCGCATCACAGAGGGCCAAGGGAATGCGCCACAGCGGCTGAATGACGGGTCGGACAGACGTGTCCACAGAGGGCTGGTGCACAAATCCAGTCATACAGCCCAGGCCTTCGAACAGTGTCGGGTGATGGTCAGGCCAGGATGCGGTGACCTGCAGGACACGTAAACCCCCAGCGTCGGTCAATGTGAAGTCCAGAGCATGAAACAGGTCTAGCCCCATGATGTTAGCCCCTCTCCGTGTGATGTAGAACTCGGTGTCAGGGATGCGTCTCTTTTTGTACTCCACAGGTAGGCAGGCTACCCCTAAAGTGGTGATCGGGGCGTGGCCATACCCCGACAGGGCGTTTGCTGCTGTAGTCAACGGCACGTGACTGAAGAGCCGGTCATAAGTGGACCTATTCAGGAGCGACACTTTAGCCCCTGTGTCCACGAGGAGTGGTATGGAGGTCCCACCCACACGACATGTGCAATGACTGAATGAGGCCTGTGGGCTTTGTACTGTATTGATGGGAACAGCCCCAGACTGTGCGTGATCAGGAGGAGAGCGACACCAGCGCGCAAAATGGTTAACCTTGTTGCAGTTACGGCAGCGCTTGCCTAGAGCAGGGCAGGACAGGTCCCTGGTTGCATGCTTAGGGGAGCCACAGTTACCACAACGCTTTTGTCCATTCTCCCTCGGCGCCCTGTCTGCCACTCTCTGCACATCGAAGCTGTCACCGTCTGCGCCAGCTGTCTCCTGGGCCACGTTCTGAATTCCGGGTGGAGGTGACGTCACAGGCTCATGCACCGCGCGGGAGAACTTGCTCTGTCAATCAGCTGGTCGACTATGAGTCCATCCTCCAAGCCCCCGAAATAACAATGCTTGGCAGACACATATTGCGAAACAGACTCACCAGACCTCTGTGCTCTCTGGCGGAACTCAAAACGGTACATCCGACGGCTTCTTCCCGAGCTAAAATGCGACTTCAGAGCCTCGGTAGCAGTAGAGTACTGATCGTCGGCTAATGAAAGCGTAGCAAAAATCCGTTGCCCCTCCTGTCCGAGGCAATGTCGCAGAAGTGCGCACTTCCTAGCTTCTGCCAGATCCTCCTGTCCCAACGCCAATAAATAGTCCTCAAATGACGTTAGCCATCTAACCCATGGAACAGCTGGGTCACCGGGAACAGGTAGAAATGGTGGTGGCGGTGGTAAAACGAAATCAGCCATCCTCGTTCGCCAATTGTTGTGTTGAGACAATGAACACACGACCGTGTAGTTTCATAACTTTATTCGACTGACTCTCACGTTACATCACACAACCCTTACTCGAGCGCTACCCACGCCCCTCTCTTAAAGGCACAGTAGCCTACAGTGTAACTGCTAGTGTCTCACAACCTACACGTAGCATAACAGGACATAACACAGCCAACGGGGGTTAAACGGGGTTAAAAATAATTACCTGGGAAGTGCCAATTGTCTTAATCTTTTTTTTATTTTATTTTTCTGCTCTCTGTGGCATGGGAAATAGCGGGCTTGGCTCGGTGGGGGGGAGTCCCCTATCCTCTCCTCTACTGGACCTGGCCCAATTGATTCAAGGGACCCGTGTCGCTGGGGGCCCGGCCCTGCGCGCATCGGCCTGGAATATGGGGGGCTCCTATGGGCTTAACTCAGGGGGGGGGGGGTGTCGGGGGAGGAGGACCATCGTTTCCGCGGTTTGGCCCGGGAGGGGGGGGGGGTCTTGGATGTTGTGGGGTTGTCGGGGGTGGGGTGCTTGGTGGCATGAGAGGTAGCGGGCTTGGCTCGGTGGGGGGGAGTACCACCCCTCGCCCATCTACTGGGCCTGGCCCAATCAAATTCAAGGTACCCGTGTTGTTGAGTGCTCGGCCCCGCGTGGGATGGACCTGGGATGTGGGGGAGCCCTGTTTCTGGGGGTGGATGGCGGGAAGGGGGGGGTCCCTCTCATGGGGGTCTGGGAGGCTGAGAGCGGCCGAATTCAAGGGGCCCATGTTGATGTACTGTGGTGTTGTTGATGTCATTGTAGGTATTGTGTAAGTGTTGTTTGTCTATAAATGTTAATAAAAACTTAAGTTTAAAAAAAAGAAAATTAGTTGTGTTGTGTTGAATTTTGGAAACATAATTTAGCTATGTTGCCACATACATGCTATTGGAATTCATTGCAAACGTTCTTGGGAATCTAATTAGTGTTGAACCGTTTACATTTCAATTTAGAGAGCTACAGATTACAGAGTGTACCTGCTTATAGCCACTGATCATGTTAACACTGCTTCCCTGTTTGTATAATGCTGACTCCATGGCCATGGTACAATTGAAAAACATTCATCACAATACCTGGCTTAAATGAAAACTAATAAAGGCAATTTCATGGGTGTTTACGGGAGTAAGTGATTATAACCATAGATAAACATAATATCTATGATTATACCACACTATGTGTTGTGTAATGGATTTGTTCTGTGGAGCAGTATCCCCTCCCAGTATCTACATTATTGCTCTCCGGTGATGCATGTAAAATTGGCTCAGTGTGATTCATCTGCTGGTTGTCACTGTTCATCAGCGATGCCCGCATGGCTGCTTCAATGAACTACAGTACACTAAGAGTTTCGTCAGTATAGTTCATCATTCTCACACTTAATACCAAGCTCTGGGTTTAAAGGCCCATTCCATAATCCAAACTTAAACAAACAAGTAGTCCCATCACCAAAAAGAAAAAAAGATAAATGAGTGGAGCATGTTTTCATTCTCTAATTTATCGATTGAGCTCTTTGTACAATGACTAACACTAAACAGGTAAATATACGTTTTTAATTGCTGTATTTTGTGACTGTAAATGGGCTGTTTTTGCTTATGTTTGATACAAAATATAGCTATGTTCTGATATGAATGGGTGAAGAAAATTCTAAAAGACAAATCAATCTACAAATCAAACTATTCAAGAATGTGTGAATGTAGCCCACATTTACAGGTAAAAAGAAAAAAATATCCATATAGGGCCTTTAACGTGATGAGAATATGATATCAAACGTGTAACTTCATATACATTACACTCTCTTTCATTTATAGAATAGCATATTTCCCACATCCATGTGAAGAGGACTGGTACAACTCCACCGATATGCTTGGTGTGTGTGTGTGATTGTCA
The DNA here is from genome assembly GCF_963971535.1 of Notolepis coatsorum. Classification (NCBI taxonomy): domain Eukaryota; kingdom Metazoa; phylum Chordata; class Actinopteri; order Aulopiformes; family Paralepididae; genus Notolepis; species Notolepis coatsorum. The sequence goes on from NC_140177.1 coordinate 45,965,929, forward strand.
GATTATATTTTGATGTGTGTGTGAGTGCACACGCATACGCGTGCATGTTAGTCACTCTGTGTGATACTTTGATCGCAAGGATTGCACAATGCAACCCCCCCCCCCACACACACACACGCACACTCCACCCTTGCACGCCCTCTCATCTTGTGTATCGACTGCTGTCTAATGGGCTCCATCCACTTCCATTAATGACACTCCAAATTAGCCTTAATGGCATAACAGCATGTGTCAAGGCAGGGGGAGAGGCACTCAAAAGAGCCTTGGAAATAACAGGGATCCATTTCTAGAGGACAGAGGGAACAGGGAACCTTTCCACTCAAAGCTTGTCTGATATCAGGTGACTTGAGTGGTGCTGCTGCCAGCCGTGCTGCTGACGCTTTGTTTGACTGCAGCCAATTTGGCTCCCGCCACTGTTTTTCATATGGCCTATTGTTGTACTCTCTCTGAGAAAAAGAGTCACCAGCGTTTGATTTATAAGGTGTACGATCGCATCAGTGTGATTACATTTTTGAGAGCTTGACATTGTAATGATGAGTGAATGGGTCATTGCATTTATATAGCACTTTCGTAGACACTCAAAGCGGTTTATAATGATGATGTGAACATGGCTGCGCGTCATTGAAAGACATTGCATTCTAGAATATTTTGTTTTCACTTGCGCCCACATTTAAATACGTGGAATGCTTACCAGGGAGGGACACAAAATGGCCACACTGCAAAATGATTGCAGAGGGTATTGTGACATCACAAAAGGTAAACTTCTACCTTAGTGCAGCATAGCTAAGAAGCATAGCCATTAAAGGAACACGGCAACATTATGGGAAATGCGCTTACCGTCTTCTCCAGAGTCAGACAAGAAGATAGATACCGATTTCCTCTCTGTGCATTCAGTAGAAAGCTATCTGGCTGCAAGCTAGCCTAGCTTAGCACAAATGAATGGGAGTAGATACGGACCAGCTAGCCTAGCTGTTGGCCAAAAACACCTCTTTAAAGCTAGGCTAGTGGTCCGTATCCGCTTCCAATAATCTGTGCTAAGCTAGGCTATCTTGCACCCGGATAGCTTTCTACTGAACTCACAGGAGGAAATCGGTATCTTCTTGTCTGACTCCGGACAATGTCATAATGTTGGCATGTTCCGTTAACACTTAAAGAAAATCATTAGCAAAAAAAACACGAGGGGAAAAGACTTCTTGGCAGCAAGAAGACAGTAACTGCATTTTAAAACCCACTTTATTGACAGCTGCTTGCCCTCAATACAATGCAATGCAACAAGATTTGAGGTGCTGAGCAGAGGAATAGATACGGCAATAAATACAGTACTGACTCGCCTTACTGGCCATCTTAATTCACACCCACTGTAGCCCCCAGGTGAACCCTCAAACACACCAACCAAGAAGACATTGAAGACAACATGGAGCCAAGGTGTTCTTGTCCACCTTAAAACTTAAATAAAGTTATTATTATTATTATTATAAATCATAACCGTCATGGATCACCGTGGACCGATATGCACGGCACTTGAATATTGTTTGAAGAAAATCGAAGCCATTCCTTCCAGAAAATGTATACAACATCTGTCATCCTTTTTTGTCAAGGTCTGATCCTCCCGCCTGGTGACTTGAGAGAAAGGGAGAGTCTGGAAGCGGAGCGTTTCACATGTTTTTTTCTTTTTTTTTTAGAAAAGATGACAGTTAAATCTGCCTCGCCGTTCAACCGCTAAAACCACAATGACACCCGTCAGCTGCCGAGGATGACCGCATAGTTGGGGAGGGAGCGAATTGTAAGAGTCCGCAAATGATCCATGGCCGACCACAATGCAAGAATGACATCTTAGTTTGACAATGAAATGCATCGCCGTTATGTAGACTTCAGTTTTACAAATGAAACTCGAAGGATAATCAAAAAAATATATCTAATCAAGATTTACTCTTCCTTTTCCCCTCAAAAACTCGAATTATTATTAGGAATAATCTGTTGCAATGTGATACCTACAGTACAAACAGAAGAAGTTCTTGTTTACATACGTATATACTGTACTGCAAATGTCTGACTGTGAGCCCATTTCAAGTAAAAGAGGTACTGTATTTTAATGACCCCCCCCCCCCCCTGAAAAAAAGTTTAAATAAAAACATCATGAACATTCACAGACAGAGCATCTGACTGGATCGTCTGGCAGACTGAGATAAATGCTACACCACACAACCACATCGTAATATGCAACTGCAAGACAATGTATTATTTTCTTTAGGACCTACTGTTTAATCGCATTCACAATGTATTTACCTCTTATGTATGTCTTTCAGATTACCGCAAGGATTTTTGCCTCTTTAGCTATAATATTCTTTTACAGCAAATAGTTAGTCCCTCACACCATGTACAGTAGGAAGATGATTAGTAAACCAATGGCTGTCCTTCAGTAGAATAAGCACATGAAATAAAAACATGTTGAGAAATGGATATGTTCAAAACCAACATCTCTACTTACACTTCTGAGGATATTTACATATTTATATGTAATTCACAAACACACACTCACACACTCTCACACGTTCTGTCATTCTTCCGTGTACGCACGCATGCACAAAAACAAAGGGAGGGGAAGAGAGAGAGGAAGAGAGAGAGAGAGAGAGAGGAAGAGAGACAGTTTGAGAGAAGAGAGAGACAGAGAGAGATAGATGGACAAAGAAGTGTGAGAGAGAGAGAGAGAGAGAGAGAGAGAGAGAGAGAGAGAGAGAGAGAGAGAGAGAGAGAGAGAGAGAGAGAGAGAGAGAGGAGTGAGAGACAAAGAGAAAGAGAGAGAGAGTAATCTGTGATTAAGGCAGTCTCATAAATATTGCAGAGAGGTTTTTGGCCCCTGTTTAGGAGCCAGACTGCAACAACAACAGTCTTCAGTTCCCGGCTCTTATTAACTGCTGCTTCCCTTTGCTTCCCCACAGATGAACGGAGCAGACGGACGGATATGAATAGAGATGGCAACAGAAAATGTGAGAAACGCTGCCACGACGTCAGATACATGGATTTAATATCCTGTCAAAAAAAACAACAACACCAAGCAGTAATCCTCTTTGGAAGAAAAGGTCATATTTGGTTTGTGTTCCAGTCCTCCACACAATGAATAATCTTTTGCAGGGACCCCTGAAAAAAATAAAAAGAAAGGTACGGCTTGAGGGTAAGTTAATTAAGAAAGTAAAGAAGTAGGCCTATATCTAATTTGTCCACTGAAGTTTAGCGCTTAGGGGGCTTTTCTTTTTTAAGGGGCGTGCAGAGACGAGGATAGACTACGGTCCCACTCAGCTTAACTCTGTCTCGCTTAATTGAGTTCATTCCAAGATACAGAAGTAAAGTCAAAGCAGACACACATACATATTAGTTGGAACTCAAGGGCCGTGGCTCCTCGCCAGCTCAGGTGGAGCTTTCTTGAAAGGTTCACTTCACTCAACTTTGCATGTCAACGGGGGGCCGAACACAGAGTTTCTTTTTTTTTCTTCTTTTTAATCACCGGCCAAAACACGGCAGCCCTGATGTACCGCACTCTTCACCGCACCCCCGACGTACAGTACGCCAGGCTTCAGACAAACGCCAACACCGCGACAGGAGCTCGGCAGACCCTCCCCCACACGGTGCAGCGGTCACACCCACTCCTGCATGGAGCGCTTGCAGTACAGTATGTGTCTCTGCGTGCTCTTCCGTCTGAACTGGAACACCGTGTAGAGCAGGACCATCATGCACAGCGCCAGGACGCAGGGGATGGCGATGGCCACCGCCTTCTCCGTGCCCCCGGCGCTGTCCAGCTTGATGACTATGTCCACGTCGCCGCTGTCATAGTGGCGCTCCTCGGCCTCCGGGGGGCTCCAGTCCCAGTCGGGGTCGGCGGGCAGGCCGTCGCAGCCCATGAAGTCCCTCAGGATGGACCTGGGGTAGCCGGGCTCCACCCTCAGGAGCTGGTTGTTGAACTTCCAGTACTCCTTCCCCTTGTAGAAGTAGGTATAGCCTGGGTGGTGGTGGTGGGTGGGTGGGGCAGAGGGAGACATGGCGGATTTCACGTGAACACCTTTCATTCGTGGTCACATGACAAAGGTATTCAAAGTAGTCACACTAGTTCAGAGTGCTGGAGTGTACCATGTAACGCTTTACGTATACAAATAACTACCTTAGAACTAATGAGGAGCCGTGTTAATAAGCTGTTTGTTAACCACCAGTTGCTGTGTAGCACTTAACGAATAAAGAATGGTAACACACTTCAACCAATCATCGCCTTAGTTACCTTTCAGAAGGTAGAAAACATGGATTTGAGTGTAAAATGGGTGGTTGCTTATTAGTGAATGTCATTGTGTATCATTCTGGACTGGTTTCCCCATATAGCCACTGAGACATTATCAAGTCATTCTGGAAGGGTTTCCCACACAGCCACTGAGACATATCAAGTCAGAGACTTCAAGTAGGCTATGTATCCAGACTGAGCAATAAAACATATCAAATAGGTCACTAAAAACATAAATCAGTCGGGGACAGATGGTTTTCTACGGAGGCAGAGTTAATCAGGAACTAAAAGGGCTCATGGTCAACTTTTGGCTTGTTATCTTGCTACTCAATTTGTTATTGCTAACATTTATAGTTCTTTCTTTGTTCCTAAGCAATATACAGTAACTACAAAGAACGGTTGCAACAGCTTACTAACATACAGACAGTATATCCAATATTTTGAAGTTATATATAAGGTCATACTGTACCAATACCATTGGCCTTGTCGACAAAGGCCCCCTGAGGAGAGTCAGGGATGCCCTTCCACACGTTGATGGGTTTGGGATAGCCAGGGTCCATGGTCCTCATGTCCTCATTGTACCTCCAGTATCTACAGGCAGGTTAGATGGACAGAAATACAATGGTCAACATGGAGGTATAATGCACACGCACACGAGAGAAACATACATTTTGAATGTTTTATTTCAATCAAAATGGTCCAGGGGCAATTAACCTGTGTGCGCGCACACACACACACACACACACACACACACACACACACACACACACACACACACACACACACACACACACACACACACACACACACACACACACACACACACACACACACACACACACACACACACACACAATATACAGGGAAGGTTGTAAAGAGTGCAATGCTCCTGTCTCTCAGATCTCCCAACACGTTCACATGGTCACACAGGACCAGAATCATCATCACTTAAACAGTAACACAACAGTGCCTGGATTTCCTCAGGGTGGCTGGGGGAGATTTGGTTTGCCAAGCCTAACTCGTGTGAACCTTCATCACCGCACAGTGAAAATTACTCTGACAGCTCCCGTCACTGTCTAGTGTGACCATTCCACCTCACTGGACCACAAAACGTTCATTAACCCTTTCACTGCTACACTACCAAACAGTTAACCCTTTCACTGCGACAATACACAGAAGGTTAACCCTTTTCACTACCACACAACAGCAGGCTAACCCTTTCACTGTCACACTACAGAAGGTTAACCCTTTACTATCACACTACCGACGGTAACCGTCGGAAGGGTTAACCTTCTGTAGTGTGGCAGTGAAAGGGTTAAACAGACAGAAGTGCACAAAATAAATCAACTGGCACTAAGCTCCCTTCCATTAAGGACATTTACAGTTGCCGCTGCCAGCTCCGCTGGGCCCATACCATCAGATTCAAAGATAGTTGTTACCCTCAGGCGTTCTACATTCCCAACAGCTACTGACATTTTAAGTGGGATTAGCATAAATGGACTATTATCGTGCACTTCAATTAACACCGCTGTGTCGATCCAGAGCACAGATTTGATGTGAATGTTGTTGTTGTTGTTGTAGATAAGCTGCTGTGTTACCCGTGAGCGGAATAATTGTTACGCAGTGCCTGTTTTTAAACATGACAAATGTAGGTGTGCCTACCTAGTACACAAACACACACGCACACACACACACACACGCGCACACGCACACACACACACACACACACACACACACACACACACACACACACACACACACACACACACACACACACACACACACACACACACACACACACACACACACACACACACACACTGATTTTACAATCTGCCACACATATCTTTTTGGTTCTAATAAAAAAAACATCCTGTCAGACAAAAACAGATGAAATCAGTTTTTTTTCTTTACAATGGACAGAAAGTCCTGTTTGTGATGATGTGCAACAGCAGGCTGAGGGATGACAGTATCATGACAAAGCACTTTATTCTGCCCTCGCCACACGGTCCCACAGCCCCATAGGATATGATTTATGATGACAGCTGAACAAACATTCCAGTCGCACTGGCATTCTCTCAGAATCTAAGGCCCATGCAACACACATAATATTAATTTGACCAACTTAAAGGACAATAGCCACCAATCAGATACATTCTTTCTGTGTCACAGGACACTTCAGTCAATGTGTGACATACAGTACACTCATTAATTAATTAATTCATTCATCCAATCTTTACTTAGTCTCAAAAAGATCATTGAGAGTGAACTCTCATTTATTTCCAATGATCTCAAGAAAATACAGCAACACATTAAATATCAAAATAAAAACAAGAAAATAAATCAATAAAAACAACTGCAGACTGGGGTAGACAACAAGGGCATTGGTCCTCATTCACCAACGAGAAAAGTTATGAGCAAATTTCATCGTAACTCCACTCACAAGCTTGTCGGGCGATTTTGATTCGCTTACAAGATACAAGTTTCAAGTTTCAAGTTTCTTTAATAGTTGTCATACAGAAGTACAGAATACTTTTATACAAAATGCTTCTTACTGTTGCGCTCCAGAGACTGTGCAAGACAAGATAAGTATGAAATAAAATAACATAGTAAAATTAGAAGTAAAAAAAATGAGGTCACAGTGTTCAGTTTAGACATATGTACAATGTTCGATGCAGAATAGACGTAGTTACCATACAATATACAATACTGTGCAGTGTACTAATATACAATACTATATAGTGCAAGGCAGAAATGGAGAAATGGGACGAGGTGCAATTTAGGTACAATTCACAGTAGGTGTACGAGTTGTAGTGCAAATCCTTTATCAATAAATATAAAGTGTAAGTGTGTTTGTGTGATCTAAAGTGTGGAGAGTGGGTGCTGCAGTGTGTTGTTTGTTTGAGTGAGTGTGTGCGTGTGGGTGTGTGTGCTGTGTGCATTTGATGGTTGTTGCATAGTGATTATTGTTCGTTTAGCAGCCTGATGGCCTGGGGATAGAAGCTTCTTCTGAGTCTTTCTGTGCTCGCCTTAAGACTCCGGTATCGCTTGCCTGACCGCAGCAGTTCAAAGAGGCAGTTGTTCGGGTGGCTCGAGTCCTTAATAATTCTCTTAGCCTTCCCCTTGCACCGCTTGTTGTAAATGTTCTGGAGGGTGGGAAGCCCCCCTCCAATTGTGCGTTCGGCTGAACGTGTCACTCTTTGTAGTCTGCTACGGTCTTGTGCAGTGCTATTCCCAAACCAGGAGGTGATGTTGCCGGTCAGGATGCTCTCTATTGTACATGAGTAGAAGTTCCTAAGGATCTTCTGACTGACTTGGAACTTCCTTAGGCGCCTGAGGAAGTAGAGGCGTTGTCGTGCCTTCTTCACAACACTGTCAATGTGTGTGGTCCATGTCAAGTCCTCGGATATGTGGGCTCCGAGGTACTTGAAACTGTTCACTCTCTCAACCGGTGCCCCGTCGATGCTGAGGGGGCTGTAGTCCTTGACCCCCGACCTCCTGAAGTCCACAATCATCTCTTTTGTTTTGCTGACGTTCAGGGAGAGGCAGTTCTCCTGACACCACTGTGACAGGTTCTCTACCTCTTCCAGGTAGGCCCTTTCGTCGTTGGCAGAGATCAGGCCCACCACTACTGTGTCATCAGCAAATTTGATGATGGTGTTGTTGTTCCGCTGTGCTACGCAGTCATGTGTGTACAGGGAGTAGAGGAGGGGGCTCAGAACACAGCCCTGGGGGGCCCCTATGTTGAGCGTGATGGATGAGGAGGTGCAGTTGCCGGCTCTTACCACCTGGGGTCTGCCCGTCAGGAAGTCCAAGACCCACTGACAAGATACAAGATTCCTTTATTGCCACACAACCAGGTTGGTGGTATTCTTGATCGGTACAGAGTGTGATAAGCTCTATAATACATAAAACTGGAACATAACAAACGGATACATAATACAACACAACATGACACAATAAATACATAAATACAGCACAGCACGACACAGCACAACATAAACACACAGAAGAGTCTAGTCCAGGGGTGGCCAACCAGTCAGAGACTAAGAGCCACAAAAATTACTGTGGTACCACAAAGAGCCACACCATATACCAGCGTTTCTCAACAATTTTTTTCAGTCACGGCACCCTTCATGTGTTTATAGGTCTCACCCTCTGGCCTCTGAAGTTGCTAATGTCTTTTTTATTTGGGCCTCACAGGGTTAAAAGTACCCTGTGAGACCCACGGTTGCAAAATTACAGAATCACTTTTAGCCATTTAAAAAAAATTATGTTTATTTAAAAAAATTTAAGCACATGTATAGTCAATTGGTCCTGTTGTTCAGCCTCACAATGCTATTTGATAGTAAATGTGTTTATATGTCCCACCCTCTGGCCTCTGAAGTTGCTAATGTCTTTTTAATTTGGGCCTCACAGGGTTAACCTCTTAAGCCCGAGATATACAGTAAAAGTGTATATTTTCAGCATTACGTTTGTTTACCAATTATTTTAACTGTTATTAGTGAAATATAAGATTATAGAAATCTCAGGGCATTGAGTCGGAAACTGGCGCATATTGACAGGAGGAAGTGGCACAGCCAAAAGTGAGTGTAGTCTTTTGAAGGAAGAGACTCAGGGCTTTCGAATTTCGAAAAACTACCCTACCCAGCTCACACCAGCCCCTGTCAATCATCTGACTTCTGGATTTACTTTTTTATTTATCTTATTTTTTGGGATTATCTCCCACAAACCTGAATGTTATTGCCATAAAACAGAACGCAGTTAGTTTCTCTACCTTTCTGTGAACGTCTTGCAAAAAACGGTGTTGCAATACGATGAAAAATGGTGGAGAAATGTACATTATAAAAAAGAATTCAGTACTGTATCTACAAAACCTTCTGTTTAATCATCTTCCCTTTATTCATTTGCTTTTCAGGTCTGGTCAATTTTAGCATGGTGCTATTCACAGTCAAAGATAATTTTAAATATTTTTTTATATAATTGATATTCTCCTTTGGTTCATTACAATTTACTCAAGCCTAGTAACAGACACACTATTTATGACACTGATCCATATATGTCCCTAGATTCAGATACCAAGAACATGCAAATGGACCATTAAAAAAAAAATTGGAAATGTTTATTCTACGTCCTTATGGAATGAGTGACACATTTTTTATTATTATTTCTTTTTATGGATGGAAGAGCCGCACATTGACGGGCAAAGAGCCGCATGCGGCTTGCGAGCCGCGGGTTCAAGTTTCAAGTTTCTTTAATAGTTGTCATACAGAAGTACAGAATACTTTTGTACAAAATGCTTCTTACTGTTGCGCTCCAGAGACTGTGCATGACAAGATAAGTATGAAATAAAAACATAGTAAAAATTAGAAGTAAAAAAAGAGGTCACAGTGTTCAGTTTAGACATATGTACAATGTTCGTAGACGTAGTTACCATACAATATACAATACTGTGCAGTGTACTAATATACAATGCTATATAGTGCAAGGCATAAATGGACGAGGTGCAGTTTAGGTACAATTCACAGTAGGTGTACGAGTTGTAGTGCAAATCCTTTATCAATAAATATAAAGTGTAAGTGTGTTTGTGTGATCTAAAGTGTGGAGAGTGGGTGCTGCAGTGTGTTGTTTGTTTGAGTGAGTGTGTGCGTGTGGGTGTGTGTGCTGTGTGCATTTGATGGTTGTTGCATAGTGATTATTGTTCGTTTAGCGATTATTGTTCGTTTAGCAGCCTGATGGCCTGGGGATAGAAGCTCCTTCTGAGTCTTTCTGTGCTCGCCATAAGACTCCGGTATCGCTTGCCTGACGGCAGCAGTTCAAAGAGGCAGTTGTTCGGGTGGCTCGAGTCCTTAATAATTCTCTTAGCCTTCCCCTTGCACCGCTTGTTGTAAATGTTCTGGAGGGTGGGAAGCCCCCCTCTAATTGTGCGTTCGGCTGAACGTGTCACTCTTTGTAGTCTGCTACGGTCTTGTGCAGTGCTATTCCCAAACCAGGAGGTGATGTTGCCGGTCAGGATGCTCTCTATTGTACATGAGTAGAAGTTCCTAAGGATCTTCTGACTGACTTGGAACTTCCTTAGGCGCCTGAGGAAGTAGAGGCGTTGTCGTGCCTTCTTCACAACACTGTCAATGTGTGTGGTCCATGTCAAGTCCTCGGATATGTGGGCTCCGAGGTACTTGAAACTGTGGCCACCCCTGGTCTAGTCCATCAGGTCAGGAGCTTGGTTAGTGTAAGGGGGGAGGGGGAGAGGGGGGCCAAGGGAGTTCAGGGTCCGAATGGCGGTTGGGAAGAAGCTGTCCTTGAAGCGGGTGGTTTTTGAGAGGATGGACTTGAAGCGCCTACCTGAGGGCATGGGCTGAAACAGGGGGTGTGCTGGGTGTGAGGGGTCCTTAGCAATTTTTCCGGCGCGGGTGGTTGTGCGGGAGGTGAAGATGGAGTCCAGGGAGGGAAGGTCACATCCTGTGATTTTGGAGGCCTTATTAATGACGCGCTGAAGTTTTTGAATGGAGAGTTTTTGTGCAGAACCGTACCAGACTGTGATTGAAGAGGTGAGTATGCTTTGTATGATGGCGGTATAGAATTGGACCAGCAGGTGGCGTTTGACCCTGTACTTCCTCAGTTGCCTGAGGAAGTACAGGCGCTGCTGGGCCTTTTTTGTGATGGAGGTGATGTTGGTGTCCCATTTTAAGTTATTGATGATGTGGGTGCCAAGGAATTTGATTGAGTCCGTCAGAGTTATGGATTGGTCAGAGATTGATAGTGGGAGTTTGTGTTTTTTTGGCAGATCTGAAATCGATGGCTATTTCTGTAGTTTTGGAGGTGTTGAACAGGAGGTTGTTGATGGAGCACCATCTCGCCGGTATGAGGTCTCGTCGTTGTCTATGATCAGGCCGAGGATGGTGGTGTCGTCTGCATATTTAAATTTTTTTACTGAGCTGTCCAGGGAGATGAGTTGGTTGGTGTAGAGGGAGAAGAGCCAGGGGGAAAGGACGCAGCCCTGAGGGGCACCAGCAAGGGGCTTGTAGCAAAGAGTGAATGAATGAATGAATGAATGAATGAATGAATGAATGAATGAATGAATGAATGAATGAATGAATGAATGAATGAATGAATGAATGAATGAATGAATGAATAAATGAAAACTTTATTTAACAGATTGCAGAATGGGTACAATACAGTACGGCTCAATACACACAATTGTTAAGGGGATGCAGACCAGAGAAAGACGTTTGTCTTGTTTACATCAGGGTCCCCCATTTTCAATTCATATTGACATTTATGACATACACAACATACATGACATTTATGGCATAGGGACATACAGGTATTTAGTACTGATACATTTGTGACATAAACGGTATTCAAATATACAGTACTGTTACCCATAGATCCTGACAGAGTATATACATATGATGGGGAGGGGACTGTACATTAGGAGGGGGTGGGTGGGTGGGAGAGAAATATACATACGGTGGGGAGGAGACTGTACATTTGGAGGGGGTGGGTGGGTGGGAGAGAAATATACATACGGCGGAGAGAGAATATATACATGCGGTGGGGAGGAGACTGTCTATTAGGAGGGGGTGGGGGGTTTGGACATTTACGGTGGCCAGTTTCGAATTGCAGCCTCCCGTAGGTGCTCTTTAAGAGCGGTTTTGAATGTGGGTAGGGATTCACATTCCTTTACAGCTTTGGGTAGGGCGTTCCACATTGATGTGGCATAATTGCGAAACGTGTTTAGTCCCTTGTTTGAGCCGAATCTGGGTTTAACATGATTTGTTGAGCTTCCTCTGGTGTTGTGGTTGTGGTATTCACTGACCTTTGGGAAGTATTTTGACATGTACATGGGTACCTTAGTCGTATAGTGTATCTTGTAGACCAGGCCCATTGCAAGTTGCTGTACTCTGTCGTCTGCCATCCTAGGTTGTCAAAGTGGGCAGGGGTGAGGTGGGTTCTAGGAGTAAGGTCAAGCAGTAGTCTGACCAGTTTGTTTTGAGATGTTTGTAATTTTGTTTTTAGCGCCTTTGAGGTGCTTTGGTACCATGAGGTGCAAGCATAGTCGTAGTACCCTTGAATGAGTGCTCCTGCCAGAGTCTTCAGGGTGTTCTTGTTTACCAGAGAGGAGATCCGGTACAAGAATCTAGTTCGTTGGTTGACTTTTTGTTATTACATTGGATGCCATTTTGTCACAGGAAAGATTTGCCTCTAGGATGGAACCCAGGTAGGTAATTTCATCTTTCCTTGTGACAATATTGTCACCCACTGTAACTGAGAAGCCGTCGGTCTTGCTGAGTTTGTTATTTGAAACGAAGAGAATGGACTCTGTTTTGCCCATGTGTAATGATAGTTTGTTATCAGCGAGCCATATGCAGATTTTGCCTAGTTCCGAGCTAAGGGTTTTTTCAACCTGCAACTTGTTCTTGTCAGAGACCAGCAGGGCTGAGTCGTCCGCAAACAGGAACAAGTTGCAGTCACAAGCTGACGACATGTCATTTGCATAAATTAGGAACAGTAGCGGTATGTAGCAGGATCTGACTTTATCAGAGTTAAAGCGGTTCTAGTATGCTTCCTCGTGGAGGATTTACAAGCACGCAAAGGTCGTAGTTGGACAGACTGGTGTGCGCCGTGTTCTTAACTTCATTTAGGAGAAATCATGGTGATTGTGTTCACGTTGATTCTACAGACATCCTCGGAATTAAATAATATTTCTTTTATCTACTTTTTCTTCCCATTTTTCAATTTTTTCTCCCGTCCCCAATTTCGCATTGTCCAATTCTACCCTCCCCTGTCTCGAACGTTGTTAGGCCATGCCTCCCACAAGCCGGCTGCAATGTGGACGAAGCCTTGCATCACGTGTCCCCTCCGGTACTCGAGGAGGCAGCCGTCACATCTTTTCACCTGCACAGCGCGATCTCTCAGCGGCGAGGGTCTGCGTGGGAGGGACACGCCGCCCCTCGTCACTTCCTGATTCTACTGCTCAGGCGCACCAACCGACCTGTAGGAGTCGCTGTCCACAACGTCCGATCCCCACCCCCTAATACTGCCAATTGTATTAGTATGAACGACCAGCCAAGCTTTGATTTGATTTTATTACGGATCCCCATTAGCTGGTGCCATGGCAACCAGCTAGTCTTCCTGGGGTCCACACAAAAAAACATACAAAAACAATTATTGCAAAACAGAATGATTAAAAGCCAGTACTCAACATACAATACTCAATGAAACTAACAATTAAGATGGCTAAAATTACATGCAAGCAAATAAACAGAAAACAAAAAAACAAAACAAAACAAAATACAAAATACAAAATACAGTGTTAAATACAATTTAAGATTGTTTTTAAAATTTAATATTTTTAAGAATTGCTTTTAGAATGCTCATCAATGTTTCTAAAACATCAATTTCACCATACCTTTAAAAAGAAAAGAAAAAACACAAAGTAATCAGAAGAAGTTTTGGATAACATGGCTGCAGCTACGCCGAGAGCTGGGCTCGAACCCAGTGGCGAGCGCCTTGCCCACTGGGCCACCTAGCCGCCCAGGAAATTAAATAATTATAATAATAATAAATACAACAATATTTGTATCATAAAAAATTACGTTTTGCATTTATAGTCATGCCTCAATGAGGCATTGTGATGTCCGAAAATAAATAAAAGCCCTACAAACACTGCAAATGATAGTGAATAAATACATAAATAAATAAATAAGAACTTAACTCAATTGCGCGGATATAACTATATTGGGATAGAATGGACACATCTACATTCTGCTCTCAGCACACCCCATTCCTTTCATGTAGGCCAGTGGTTCCCAAACTGTGGTGCGCGCACCCCTTGTGGTGCGCGAGCGCCCTCTAGGTGGTGCATGACATGAAAAGCCTAATGGTGGTAAAAAAATATTTTTTTTTTTATTTATTATACTTTTTTTTACAATAAAATTTCATAAAAATCTTAGTCAAACTTTTGGTATTATGGATATTAAACATGCTGGCAGAGTACATGCATCCATGTTGTCGTGAACATTTTAATTAAATAAAGAAATTCCCTATCCATAGTCGCCGTGGGAAGAGATAAAATAAAAAATAAAATAAATTCCTTACCTACTCATGGCCTTAACTGACAACCAACAGGAACCAAACAATATTTTTTTTTATGCCTAATAAATATAACTAATATACATTATTTCAAATGGGGATTTTCACTGTGTAAATCATGAAATTCAAGAAACGTTTTAATAAAAAACGTACGTTTTAATAATAATAATAAACAATAATGTCTCGGGCGTGTCTGACACAGGTGTGCTTCATCTGTGCACAGAGACCAGCAACCATTTTTTCGAACAGAAACCCATTGGGGGGTGCGTCAGCTAGGTCGGGAGGTGACAGGGGGGTTTGGGAACCGCTGATGTAGGCTATATATTTTATAATATATATTATAAATCTATAGTTTATTAGCAACGACGCACTAACGTACGTTACATACGTTGTATTGTACTTGTGCTGTATAATAATAAATGACAATACATTTTAATCTAATCTAATCTAATTTTGATCAGTCGCAAATCTCTACCTGTTGAATATGGGGGTCAGCACAACCGAGGTTCAATGCTTAGCCGTTTCTGTATGCAAATTCGGGTGTACGAGAACAAGCTTTCAGTTTAAGAATAAGTGACGTTCTTCATTCAGTTGTGATCATTTTGGCCACTTATGAGCACCTCTCCACGCATTCAGGAATCCGGAGGAGGACTATCGACTATTTACGAGGAAACTTACGAGAATGTTAGTGAATGAGGTCCATTGACTTTATGGAGCCATAAAATATTATATTGAGTTTTCACATCCAAATGATGATTATATTCCAATATTCTATGCAGCAGCCTCAGATTTGACATCCAGGAGACGTTACACATTTGAGGGTTTTCTCTCTGGGCCCTGTTTCTTGTACCTGGATAACTGAGTTAGCCGGATAACTTTAACTGGATAACTGAGTTAGCCGGACTTTCCGGTTCCATGTACGTGGATTTTCCAAATCACCATGACAACAGATCCAAAAGTTTGAGCCTGGTCGAAAGCAGAGTTCAAGTTCAAGTTAGCCGGATCACGCAGAGCCACGCCCCCGCAAAGAAAGTGACAGCTCGTTTCCTGAAATTATTCCCACAGCCTAGGATCTGCGTTATACCATTCTGAATTACGTTTTTGTGCTCCATTCTTCCAGAGGGGGCTTTTGAAATGTAAAATAGACCCAAAATGCTGATACTAAATTCACTTTGTCCTAAATAATGCACGTTATATATACCGTGGCGACGGTGGCGCTCGCTCGTGCGATGTACACATTATGTGGTTATTTTAATTGTAACTGGGATTAAGATGTCTGATGAGATGCGCTGTTTGACGGATTTGAGAAATTGAATGAGCCGTTGACGTCACATTAATGAATGAGGATAAAGAGATAAACTTCATTCAAAACAAAGGATATTCTAAACACGGGTCTCTCGTTCATTAATGTATAAACAATGAATATATCCCACCTGCACAGTGGTGCAGCGGTAGTGCTCAAGCCTGCCAACCCAGCGACCGGGGTTCAAAACCCGGTGTTTCCAATATGATTTTTTTGAATATAATATTAATGATTATACGCCAAAGTAGCCTGGTTTTAAGTTAAAATATTATAAATCTACATGCATTGAGGATGTCATTCTTTATATAGCTCTCAACGTGCACCAAATTGAATTATTCCTATATTGCAAAAAGAAGGAGACGACTAGGGTCTCGAACCCCGGTCGTCTGTGTGAAAGTCAAAAGAACAACCCGTTAGACCACATTGGAGATAAGTTAAAGATTGACTATACATCAATCAATGGGTAAGAGAGCCGTATCGTAATTCTGTATAACAGTTAACTAATTATTTTCGCTAGCAAGATCTCATTTGATTATTCAATCCAGCAGGCAAGTTTAAAGAAATATAATCTGATTGATTGAGGTAATGAGGGACTTAAAATTAGCCTATAGATAACGCATTTAACTTGTCGGCGAGGCGATTGAGCCGTATTGCAATCTGTCAATAAAGTCTTAAATCAATTAATCAATCAATGCCGTTAGAGAATCAGGATCTCTGCCATCGATACGTGCTGGCTTTTCACCTAAAGCGGCCGCGCGCATTTAGCCTGAGTCGCAAGTCTGGCTTGAGTTAACGAGACTGAATCCACCTTCGTGGAACAGGAAAATCCCGGCTTCAAACATCGGGTTAACTGAAGCTGGATAATGACATCTTGATCGACTTAGTTGAACCACGTACAAGAAACAGGGCCCTGATGTCTAGCTTTAGGAGAGTGGTGCATGTTCACAAATACTGACTAAACCGTGCTGGGTGCACTTTTACTTTCAAATGCAACATTGTACTGGGTAGATGACAGAAACAAGAATTGTCGATATTGCCAATCTCAACAGACTCATTATGGCTACAGGCTATAAATATGGTGGTGCTAGAAGAAAAGTCACCAAAATCAACATGTTATTTATTTTCTCTAGGGGTCATGACTATTCACAGCAGATTTTGTGATTGTACAACTAACATGTCAAGAAAAATGTTTATTTGAATATGGAATGTTTGGCCTGATGGTGGTGCTGAAGGAAAGGCCATGAGGTCACCAAAACCAATAGACTTCTTCCTCCTTGGTTCATGAATTTGCACAGCAAATTTCATAGCAATCCGGCCATTACTTGTCGATGATGCATAGAAAAACACACACACACACACACACACACACACACACGCACGCACGCACGCACGCACGTACACACACACACACACACAAACAAACAAACAAACACACACACACACAGAGTAAGGGGCAAAAACATAACCTCCTTTGCTGAGGTAATGAATTAATCTACCACACTATAATGCAGAATAGATTTACCAGTCCACATAATAACTTAATACAAAAAACATTCTCCAGCCTCCAGCCTTCTGGGGTCAACATAACAGTGATCTGATTAACTCTGATAAAGTCAGATCCTGTTTTGAATTACTACTCAAAAGACTGCTATTTAAAGGGGCACTTCACTGAGAAACAATGCCGATTTATCCCAAGGCTCTAAACTGTTTCACACACATTAATTTAGTTTGATAGTTATTGAGCGTAAATTAGTTTGAATATGTCCTCCAGTGATGTCATCAGAGGACACTGGATCATTGTGTTGCATTAATGACAGCTCAATAAAATGATGTAGGTGAAGAAAAATAGAGATAAGGATTGCAATAGATTGCTATTTTTCCATCTACATCATTTCATTAAGCTGTAATTAGCTGGGCAGTTCCAAACGGCGTATTTTCCATCTAGAGATCAAACTCCTCCAGAATGTATGGGGATATAACCCACAGGTCCAAGTAATCACAGATTGGGACTTTAAAATACACACAATACAGGGTCCGGTTCCGGGTTGAGGATGGAGTAGTCGCTCATTGCCACGATGTGATTGCCTCTTTTTATATTTTCAACTCGGTTAAACCTTTTTGTATATACCCCCTTTATGTTTCTACCTATTTATTTTGGCTGCAAGAACCATAATGGCGACGAGACAACTGAGAAATGAATCCAAGAAGGACGACGCTCCCGCTGATATAACCGCCATTGCTAAGAGCTAAGGCAGTCCTTAACCAACTAAATCAGAGCGTCCGCTGCCTCGCTCGAATCCAAACTTGACAGCCTCTGGACGTCGGTTAATGACCATGCCGAGCGTCTGACCTCCGTGGAAGACGGCTTGAATACTTGGACTGACAGGGTGGACGAGCTAGAGGCTAGGTGTACGGCGCTAGAAGAGAGCAATGACAAGCTAAAGGCTAAGCTAACCAACGTTGAGTCCCGGAGCCGCCGGTCTAATATACGCATATTGGGATTGGATGAGTCCGTTCATAGCGACCGGCCCAGCGACTTTTTTGCGGAGGTACTGGTTGAAATTCTGGGGAATTTGGGACCGGTGTCACAGGGCCCTTACTGCCAAGCCAGCACCCGGTTCCAGGCCTAGAGCGGTTATTGCTCGCCTACATCACTATCGAATAAAAGAGAGGATTATCTGGGAGGCACGGAAGAGGAGGGGAACGCTGAAATACAGAGGGAAACCAGTCCTAATCTTTGAAGACTACTGCCCCGAAGTCGTGGAGCAGCGTTCCTGCTACAAAGACGTCATGGCCCCCCTCTACAAGCTAGGACTCAAGCCGTCTCTTCAATTCCCTGCAAGACTTATCATCATGAACGAAGACGGGGCGAGAAAACATCTTTCATCGCCTGAGGACGCCGTGGACTTCTTGAAGACCCGGCGTAGAGGGGCCACAACACCGGCCTCACCAGTACCAAACGCGGTAGTAGCTTAATTTTGGGCCGCTAGCACTTCGCTATGGCTAACGCGCCAAGCGTCATATCACTCTATATTTCTTCGTTCTTATAAATATGGTTGACTGTGTGACGTTAGGTGTCGCATGGATGCTTTATTTTTCTCGGCGTCTTGACTTAAGGGGGGGTTGGCCTGGTCTGTTTTGTATAACTATTACATAATGCCACTTTATTTTTTCGTTTGTTTTTTACATCCACTATATGCCGGGGAGCTAAGCGCTAGCTTTGTTTAAATGACCTAGGACTTCTATGCGTGTCACTTACGCCTCGTCACGACCTGGCCTAATGCCTCCGTGATGCTTTTTTTTTCTTCTTTTTTTAGTGTGTGTGCACATATTTTTTCGGACTGGGGTCTCATGGATTCATCAGCCACGCTCTTCCAGCTACATTCTGCCAGCCACACACATGGCAAATGGTCGCGTCTGCGGCGAGAGGCGTCATCATCTGCTGTTGACCTGCTAGGCCACTAAAATGTCAGACGAACTTTTGCACAGCGCCCTCTCCTGACACGGCGGCCTAATTGCGCTATGACAAGGCAGCAAGCTACTCTGTGTGAACCATAGGAAACAACGGACCTGTCAGCAGAGTATCGCCCTCTTCCGGCCTGGTGGACGTACTGCACACGTTCATAGGCGCCCACTTAACGGAGCAGACGATGCACGTGCTCCAGGACTATTGAACTTGGGGGAGCAAGCTTGTCTCTTTGCTCCCTCACTTTTTGATCATATCATATGATATAAATATCCCCCCCCAATATATAAATCTTATCGAACCATAACTACGTAATTTCAATCAAATTAATAATACGCAATGACACTTAATAGCAAGTTTTTAAGTTTCCAAAGATGGTTTGATCCAGTGCCCACGGGCCACGGTTCGTCGGCATGACGTATACGACATGTTGGGGGAGGCGGCTTTTTCGAAAGCCCTTGAAAAATTCAGGCTGGATATTGGATAACATTGTGACTCGTGAGGATTATTCTTCTGCGTTTACATCAAAATGGAGCAAATCATCACGTAAGTCGAACACTGTGACTGTATACTAAATGCGCAAACAGATTGAAACTGAATATTTCTCGTATGGTGAGCCTCGGCGCTGCACCGAGTGAATCCAGAGATACAGGATGGTGCGCAGGCGCTGTGATCACCCAACGGCGGAAATAATGCCGCTTTGAGCAGTTTATAAAAAAATATTAAAAATATTTATTAGCAACGCCGAGCTTTCAAACCATCCCGTATCTCTGTGCGAACCCCTCGTGCAACTGTGAGCACCTTTGTAATGTCTCTGTGATACTTGTATAACGAACGGTTCGGCCAGAACCAGTCCTTCATGGTAAATCTAGGTTGGTTTCCCATTGAGGAGCAAGTGACTGTGGATTCACTCGGTGCAGCACAGTCACGAAAGGGGACCCTGATGTAAACAAGACAAACGTCTTTCTCTGGTCTGCATCCCCTTAACAATTGTGTGTATTGAGCCGTACTGTATTGTACCCATTCTGCAATCTGTTAAATAAAGTTTTCATTCATTCAGCCGCCGCGCTCACTGGGGCTATTGATAGCGTCAATTAGTTGTTGTTGTTGTTGTTGGTGCTGCGGATGTGAACGGGGCTGGAGGGGCTTTGGGAGGATGGGAAAGTTATTATTATTATTATTATAATAGTAATTGGCTATCATACGTGCCTAGCTAGCGTTAGCTAAAAGAGCCCTCGCAATGAAGTTATTATTATTATAGCTATCATACTGCAATATAAACTGAGTTTTATAGTGAAAAGAGCAGCTTTATTTTGGTCAAGATTGAAGGCTCTATATTGCAGGAAATTGCACATACAGGTGTTCATTAAATGTAAAAAAATCTGCCGTGGAGGGGGTCGTGCCGGACCCCCTCCAAACCACCCCTTGCAAAAAAATTAAAAATAAAATGTAAAAAAAAAAAAAAAATAAAAAAAAAACTTGCACCCCCACTTTCAACTATAACTAGGCGGCCATGCACACGTTTATCAGGCAGCACACAGGTTATTTACCCCCCCCCCCATTTTTCTCTTGCTATGGTTCCTGTTCTAGGTGTCTTGCTTAAACCTAGCCATGTTCTTATAAGGTTTAATGTGAACTTGTCCATTTACGTTTTGAGGCTTTTTCTTTTCTTTTTTTTTGTTTATGTTTGGGAGTGTGGCAAGCAGCCATTGAGAGAGTAATCTACTTATGGTAGGTTTGAGGGTTTTAGGCCCTATGGTGAGTCCCTGTGTTGTTGGGGAAAGGCCCACCGGTCCCGCACCTTTATATGTTTTTTATGTATGTTTTATGTATGGCTCAGGCCACATGTCTACTACTGAAAATATTTGTTTTATGTATGGCTCTAGGTACATATGCTTAGTGGTTAAAATAGGTGAATTTGGTGTGCCCACAGGCCTTTTTAGGTCTGCCCTGTCTACACACCCCCTAATATTCTATGGCTACGGCTAACTCTGAGAGCTTTAAGCTCTGCTCCTGGAATGTTCGAGGTATTCAGAAACTAGCGAAAAGGAAGGCGATTCTGACCTTTTTAAAGAAGGAGAATGTCTCTATTGCTTTATTACAAGAAACCCATATGGGACCCAACGACACCGCTAAACTCCAAAAGAGTTGGGTGAGACAGGTCTTCGCCACAAACTATTTTTTTTTTTTTTTTTTTTTTTTTTTTTTTTTTTCATTTTCCTCCGATTTTTCTCCCATCCCAATGCTAGTCGCATGCCAATTTCCCAGTCCCTTCCTGGTCGCTGCGCACCCACCCCCCACAGTCAGATCATCTGGGAGAGTGGAGGCCACCACGTGCTTCCTCCGACACACGTCCAGCCAATCACCGCTTCTTTTCACCTGGCAGCGCGGATTCTCATCGAGAGGGCGTAGCGTGTGGGAGGATCACACTATCCCCCTCAAGTCCTATCCACGCTTAGCAGGCGCCCCGACCGAACTGTAGGAGTCGCTGTTTACACCGACCCGGACCCACCCCGCCAGCTTCTCCCACCCTCTAATACAGCCAATTGTATTAGTGCAGACGGCCAGCCAAGCTGGTGACAACCCCGGAGCTGTGAGCTGGATTCGAACAGGCGAATCCAGCTCACAGCTCCGGGGTTGGTGACGAACACAATCTCCGCTCGGCCACCTAACCGCCTACCGCCACAAACTATTCTACATTTAGTAGGGGAGTGGCCATACTGATCAATAAAAATCTCCCCTTTAGACTCATAACTTCCTTTAGATAGCCAAGGTCGCTATGTGATTATCAAAGGGGTTCTTAAGGGTAAATAAATGACATTTATGAATGTATACTGTCCCCCAGGCTACTCCCCTGACTTTCTATCCAAAGTATTTACTGAATTTAATGGCCGGGCCTCTGAGAATGCTTTTGTGGGCGGAGACTTTAACTGTCACCTTATACCGTCTCTTGACAAACTCCCACCCAATGCTCTCCTCCCTATGTACAGACATCGGATTCTCAGATGTCTGGAGAACCCTTTGCCCATCCGAACTGAAGTTCACCTTTTTTAGCGGCCCACATAAGAGCAACAGTAGAATAAATTATTTCTTCATCCCTTCCTCTAAGCTATTTCTAGTATCGTCCTGCACAATCGGAAGTATTGTTTTATCGGATCATGCCCCTATATATCTGGTCTACTCCTTGTCAGAAGAGAGGGCGCTGTCGAGACGTTGGCGTCTTAACCCATACCTCCTCAAGGATGATAGGTTTGTCTCCTATTTCGAATCAGAATTTAAAATGTTCTACTCAATTAACTCACATTCTACGGATAAACCGTCTCTGCTCTGGGAAACATCCAAGGTCTTTTCTTGCGGATTGATTATGTCTTACGTATCATCCAAGAAACGCAAGAAAAATGAACAATGCAAACTTCTTGAATCCAAACTAGCCGACCTTGAGAATCAACATGTTTCAAACCCAGCCCCGGCTGTGCTTATAGAGCTTACGGCCACCAGAACTGCGTTAAACACTCTTCTGATCCAGGACGCCGAATACTCTCTTAAATTTGCCAGACAGAGAATGTACGAACACGGTGACAAGCCTGGCAGGTGCCTAGCTAACTTGGCAAAAAAAGAGGGCTGACACCCAAGTAATAGCCTCAATCTCGGACTCAAACGGGGTCAGGTCCTTTGACACCAAAACTATTAATAAAGAGTTTGCCTCTTTCTATGCCCAACTCTATAGGACTGAACGACCCGATGGTGCTCTCTCTGACATGCAAGCTTTTTTCGCTGACTTGCACCTCCCTAAGGTATCGAAAGATCAGAACTTGCTCCTTAACGCCCCAATTACGAAGGAAGAAGCTCTGTGCGCCCTTAAGGGTATGCCATCTGGTAAGGCTCTGGGCCCGGAAGGTTTCGGATGCAAATTCTATAAGGAATTCGGTCATATTCTCTTGGATCCCCTGCTGGCAATGCTTAATCATTCCTCTGAGGTTGGGATATTACCCCAGTCCCTACGGGAGGCTAATATTTGCCTTCTCCTTAAAAAGGGTAAATGGCCTGAAAAGTGTGCCTCCTATAGGCCTATAGCCCTACTTAATTCTGACCAAAAATTGCTCTCCAAGACCCTGTCCATGCGCCTAGAAAAAGTGCTCCCTTTCATTATTAACAAAGATCAGACTGGTTTTATTAAGGGTAGGAACTCTACCGACAACATGAGACGGCTCCTTAATATCATCCAAATGACTCGTGAGATAGACCACCCCGCGGTGGTTCTGTCTCTCGACGCAGAGAAGGCATTCGACCATGTAGAATGGCCGTATTTGTTTCTAACCCTCGCTGAATTTGGCCTAGGAAACACTTTTATTGACTGGGTCAAGGTTCTTTACAACTCATGGATGATGGCGGTTCTGACTAACGGGCTTAGGTCTAACAACTTCCCTCTACAACGGGGGAACCCCCAGGGGGACCCTCTTAGCCCTTTACTATTTGACATGGCCATAGAACCACTCGCTCAGGCCATAAGGCAGCCGCGATCTCAGGTATTAGGGTGGGCGAGAGGGAGCACAAGATCACTCTTTATGCGGACGACGTACTGATCTTTATATCTAAACCTGACTCTTCCATTCCATGTCTAACCCGCATGATTTCCACATTCGGAACCTTCTCGGGGTACAAAATTAACTTTTCCAAATCCGAAGCAATGCCACTTTGGACACTTAAATCCATTCCGATCCTGCCCGAGCCCTTCCCATTTCGCTGGTCGCCCTCCGGCTTTGTTTACTTAGGAGTATTTGTGACACCCACCTATGATACATTGTTTAAGGCCAACTTTCCCCCCTTTTTAGACACCATAAGGGCAGACTTAGTTAGATGGTCCCCTTTACCAATCTCCTGGCTGGGTAGAATAGCCCTCGTCAAAATGAACGTACTCCCCAGACTATTATACCCTCTCCAAATGATTCCAGTGCTGCTGACAAACAAGGTTATCAAGGTGCTAGAAGGCTGGCTATGTCTGAAACCCAGTCTGAAAATGGCCAAATTACAGATGGATGGTGAAGATGGGGGTCTAGACCTACCTAATATAAGACACTACCAACTAGCAGCACACCTTAGGGTGCTTGTCGGTTGGTTCAGATCAGACCCACTATCAATCTGGCTAGACATTGAATCCTCGCAATCTAAGTCCCCCCTGTGGAACCTACTGTTTATCAAAGACTTTAAGTCTGTTAGGAAAATATGCTCTAACCCCATCACACTATACTCCGTCAAGGCCTGGAAGACTGTCCGTAAGGTGGAGGGCCGAGCTAAGCTGACCTCTCCTTTTACCCCGATCATAGGCAATCCTGACTTTAAGCCAGACCAAATTGGCGGCGGCTTCAAGACCTGGCATACGCAGGGCATAACTAATCTTGGCCACTTGTTTGATGGCCAGACCCTAATGTCCTTTCTACAGCTGCAGCAGCGGTATGGCCTATTGAAAATGGAATTGTTTAAATACTTACAAATTAGGCAGTTTATCACCAAGGACACCTCACTGTTAATTAACAGTTCCACCTTGCAGGTGGAGAAAGCCCTCTCCTTGCAGATTCCTAAAAAACAAATATCTATTTTCTATAGTACTCTAAACCTTAATTCATTTTTATCTTCCCTTGTCACTAAACAGTCCTGGGAAAAAGACTTAGACATAGAGATCACGGACGAGGACTGGCAGGATGCATGGACCTACGCAAAAGAAATCTCTGTTTGCAACCGCACAAAGCCTATCCAAGTTAGAATATTACACCGCATTCATATTACCCCTGCCCTCAAGAGTAAAATGGATCCCAATGCATCCCCACTCTGCTTTAAATGCAAGATAGAGACTGGAAACCACGTCCACTGCTTTTGGTCCTGTGTAAAGCTCCAGAGCTATTGGTTCGACATCGTAGAGGAACTATCTGATATAATCCAGACCCCCATCGAACTGGATCCCCTCTGCCTCTTACTAGGCCTCCCAGATATTCATATTGCCAATGTCAAACATAGGAGACTGTTCAATTTGTTGACATTTGCTGCTAGGAAAAACATTCTGTTGTTCTGGATCAAGGACGAGGTCCCATCAAAGAGGTCATGGCACAACATTATTATGGACTGTATTCCTTGTGAATACATCACGTGTATGCTGCACTCCAAGTTGGACACTTTTTATGAAATATGGGACCCATATCTATCTCATATTGGACTTGCGCTATCCACCACTGTACTCGCCGGATTTCCCCATTACTCTTAGCCTCCCTAGAGATCACTAATGTCTTGTATGTAGGTGCTCTGTGTCGTTCCAGAAGGTATCATAATGTATTTAAAAGTACAGTACATGCCTATTCGCACACACATACACACACACACACACACACACATACACACACGTGCACTCACACATATAAAACATGCACACATAAAACAGATATAAAACACACATATACAAAATAAAACGTACACACTCCACACACACAGTCTGTATCAGTCCACTGGGTGCTATCATTGGCCAGGAGCCGACTCCCTAATCGCCACTATTGCTATATATACATTGTATAACATATGAAGCCATCTGAGCCATGTTTTTGTTGTTTGTCCTTGTCTGTTAATGTACTTTTATAGTTTATATTATGTCTTTATTATGCTTATTGTCATTATTGTTGTTATTGTTGTTAGTGCTAGTGTTGTTAGTGTCTTTGTTATTAAGTCTACTGTATTGTGATGTCTTGTTCTATGTGTTTTGAAAAAGGAAAATAAAACATTTATAAAAAAATTTAAAAAATTAAAAAGAATACACACAATACAAGATACCGGTAGTTAACCCCACCGGAGAGACACAGACAGACAGACAGACAGACAGACAGACAGACAGACAGACAGACAGACAGACAGACAGACAGACAGACAGACAGACAGACAGACAGACAGACAGACAGACAGACAGACAGACAGACAGACAGACAGACCTGTCTCCTTTGAAGAAGTAGGTCTTGGCGACGTCCTCCCACCAGACGGCCGTCTCGATGCTCTGTGTGGGCATGCCGCTCCCGAACAGGGAGATGTCCTGAGGGTAAGTAGGCTGCAGCGTCGTATCCTTAAACACCCAGAAACGGTTGCCTGAGAGACAAAGGCAAGAAGATCAGAGGCTGTGGGACAAAGTGGAATCAGAACACAGGGGAGGAAAAGCACACTCAGAGAGAGATGGAGAGAGAGAGAGAGCGAAAGAGAGAGAGAAAGAGAGAGAGATGGAGAGAGAGAGAAAGGGAGATAGAGAGAGAGGGAGAGAGAAAGATAGAGAGAGAGAGTGCCGCCGGCTCTGTGTACAAGCATTCTGCCAGTGGTGTTCTGTTACAGTGTCACTGATTTGAAGGGCTGGTAATTTAATCTACAAAATATTGCTGTGAGTCTTTGCAATGTTATCTATTCAAACAAAATCACACAAAAGGGAGTACCGTGCTTCTACAGTATGGAGCATGTATTGTATATAGCACCGGGGGTTGCTGAGGGGGTTCTAGAGGGGCCCCAGCAAAGTTGTTTAATTTCACAAATATTTTCTTCACTAGAAGTTAGTACAGTGAAAGAATGTGTAGCAATTACTATTCTGATCATAGGTTTCATTCTCTGTTATCTCCCCACCTACAGTATAGATAGACAGATATAGAATTCTGGACTAAATCGTATGCAATGACAGATATCTTCCTAGATGGGGGTCTCTGGGACGAGAGCTTACGGAGTGGGGTTTCCCTGGCATATTACATATCAACTTGGGCGTCCTTGACCAGGTTTCAGAACCCATGGCATTGAGTTTTATATTGTTTTTGTACTATAGTTATACTATAAGGTTTTTATCAAGGAAATTAAATTACATTCAAATACGGTGTTATTAATTCAATATATTCAACAACAAATGTAATTATTGACGCTGTCACATGTTGCTAATCAACAGTAGACAAAGCAAATAGTCAGGTGTATACATATACAACGATGTAGTGCAAACAAAAGTTCCAGCTAAAAGTTCCATTGCTGTTATGCTCTACATGTACTGTATATACTGTATATCACCAACTCGTGGAATGCCTCTTGTCCAATCAGACTGTTTGATCAGAAGCAACTGTAGTATAAAATACAATATAAATCAAGACAATGCTCTGAAGGTAATTCCACTGAGACTCGCAACTGTGTGCTTTATTAAGGCTGTTGCATTTAATTCAGTTTGATCACATGGGCCTCAGGCAGAGAGCGAAGAGCTATTGTGGTGTTGTGGTTGCAGTAACTCCACACACACACACACACACACACACACACACACACACACACACACACACACACACACACACACACACACACACACACACACACACACACACACACACACACACACACACACACACACACACACACACACACACACACACACACACACACACACACACACACACACACACACACACACACAGTCACCTCCCTCATGAGTGAGTAAATAAATAAAGCATGAGTCGCTCTCTGATCCCACTGGGTGACAGATGTCATGTTAATCTGGCCTGACCCGTTCTGTTAGCATACAGTACACACACACAACCTCAAAATCACCCGTTCTGTTAGCATACAGTACACACACACAACCTCAAAATCACCCGTTCTGTTAGCATACAGTACACACACACAACCTCAAAATCACCCGTTCTGTTAGCATACAGTACACACACACAACCTCAAAATCACCCGTTCTGTTAGCATACAGTACACACACACAACCTCAAAATCACCCGTTCTGTTAGCATACAGTACACACACACACACACACACACACACACACACACACACACACACACACACACACACACACACACACACACACACACACACACACACACACACACACACACACACACAAACAAGAATACCTTGAAGACTCTAACAGGAGCACTCATTCAAGGGTTCTACGACTATGCTTGCAACTCATGGTACCAAAGCACCTCAAAGGCCTTAAAAACAAGGATACAAACATCATAAAACAAACTGGTCAGGCTACTGCTTGGCCTTACTCCTAAAACCCACCTTACCCCTGCCCATTTTGACAATCTAGGATGGCTTAGAGTAGATGACAGAGTACAGCAACTTGCAATGGGCCTGGTCTACAAGATACACTACACCACTAAGGTACCCATCCCTGTCGAAATACTTCCCAAAGGTCAGTGAATTCCACGACCACAACACCAGAGGGAGTTCCACTAATCACGTGCAACCCAGATTCGGCTCAAACAAGGGACTAAACACATTTCGCAATTATGCCACAATAATGTGGAACGCCCTACACACAGCCGTCAAGGAATGTGAATCCCTACCCTCCTTCAAAACCGCTCTCAAAGAGCACCTACAAGAGGCTGCAATTAGAAAATGTCAAAATCCCCCCCCCCCCCCCCAGCCCCCCCCCCCCCCCCCCGCCCCCCCCCCCCCCGCCCCCACCCCCTCCAATGTAGTTTCTTCCCCTTCGGATGTATATATTTTTTTATTGTCTCGTTTTCTTACACAGTACCGTATATTTGTATGTCTTGTATGTCATAAATGTCTCGATGAATTGAAAATGGAGGACCCTTGTTATGTAAACAAGACGAAAGTATTTTTATGGTCTTCATCCTCTTATAGTTGTTAGTATTGAGCTGTACTGCATTGTACCCATTCTGCAATCTGTTAATAAAGTTTTCAATCAATCAATCAACCTCAAAATCACCCGTTCTCAAAGTCAAAGTCAAAGTCAAAGTTACATTTATTGTAATTTTTCCATTGACATGGAAGCACAAGATACAGCACTCAGGTCTCAGTTACAGCCATGTGACGCTAGATATACACTAAACAAATAAATAAAATACAATCAATAAAATACAATCAAATACAATCAATAAAAACAGTGAATTGATTCAGTAGCAAACTAATCCAAAATAAGAAACCTAGTCTAATTCAGTAAAACTGATCCAATTCAATAACACAAATAGATTCACTGATTAAAAGATTTAAAGAGATAGGTGCCATAAGGTGCTACGGTGCAGTGTGCAGAGGCATGGCAGTGATGAGCTGTGATGAACTGTTCAGTCGTCTCACAGCATCCGGGAAGAAGCTATTATTTTTTTTTTATCTACTTTTTCTCCCATTTTCTATTTTTATCCCATCCCAATTTCGTATCGTCCAATTCTACCCTCCCCTGTCTCGAACGTTGTTAGACCATGCCTCCCACAAGCCGGCTGCAATGTGGATGAAGCCTTGCATCACGTGTCCCCTCCGGTACTCGAGGAGGCAGCCGTCGCATCTTTTCACCTGCACAGCGCGATCTATCAACGTCGGGGGTCTGCGTGGGAGGGCACGCCGCCCCCGTCGCTTCCTGATTCTGCTGCGCAGGCGCACCAACCGACCTGTAGGAGTCGCTGTCCACAACGTCCGATCCCCACCCATCAGCTTCCCACCCCCTAATACTGCCAATTGTATTAGTATGAACGACCAGCCAAGCTGATAGCAATGCGGAGAGCTGGGCTCGAACCAAGCGTCTCCTGCATTGGTGGTGGGAAGAAGCTATTCTTCAGCCTTGTGGTTCTTACCCGGATGCTGTTAGCATACAGACTAGGGGTGTAAAGGTACACGTATCCATACCGAACTGTTTCAGTGTGTACCGTACCGTACCGAACGGCTGTGTACAGAACGAATACAACGGTATGTTAACCACTAACAACCGCCCACGGGGGGCTGTTTTTTTCACAATCTAATATAATTATTATTATAATTTAAAGAAATATTACAAGTCGATTATTCATTTCAATATATAATATTCGTTGACAGCCCTACAAGTACAATTAGTTACTGCACACTACATCACCCCTGTACCGAAAACCCGTACCGAACCTTGACTTCAAAACCGAGGTACGTACCGAACCGTGGTTTTTGTGTACCGTTACACCCCTAATACAGACACACACACAACCTCAAAATGACTCGTTCTGTTAGCATACAGTACACACACACAGCCTCAAAATCACCCGTTCTGTTAGCATACAGACACACACAACCTCAAAATCACCCGTTCTGTTAGCATACAGACACACACAACCTCAAAATCACCCGTTCTGTTAGCATACAGTACACACACACAACCTCAAAATCACCCGTTCTGTTAGCATACAGTACACACACACAACCTCAAAATCACCCGTTCTGTTAGCATACAGACACACACACAACCTCAAAATCACCCGATCTGTTAGCATACAGACACACACACAACCTCACAGTCGCCTGTTCTGTTAGCATACAGTACACACCCACACACACACACACACACACACACACACACACACACACACACACACACACACACACACACACACACACACACACACACACACACACACACACACACACACACACACACACACACACACACACACACACACACACACACACACACACACACACACACACACACACACACACACACACACACACACACACACTCACACACACTCGATGGTAGTGCCCAGAAGTTATGGAAATTCCATGATACATGTACTCTTTTCACCCATTAGCATCAAATAACAGAGGCGTTCCTGTTCACTTGTACTTGCAGTAGACGACAAAAACGATCACATCTTTATTTATTTGATTTTCTAATCCCCCTTTCTAATGTCAATGATAAACAGTGTCTTCCTCTTTGTGACTTACCTTTGAAAAACACAAACTTCCCTTCACTGTTTTCATAGACAGCATCTATTTTGGCAGGCAGGCCTCTCCAGAAGTAGTTGATCTGCATGGGGTATCCAGGGACCACTGAGTTATCGCGGACCCTCCAGAACCACTGGTCCTATAGAAATGGACAAGACTTCATGACTGAAGGAACCCTTTAAGTAGTAATTTTGTATTTTTTGCGAGTCCAAGTCAAGTCTCAAGTCTTTGAGGGGCAAGTCCAAGACAATGTTCTACCTTGCCTATATTACTACCTATGCGAATATTATGTCTATACTACTAAGTATGCACTCAAGACTGTAGCACTCAAGTTCAACACTGTTCAACTGAGGAACAGTTGCCAGAGTTGTACCCTTCCTGCTGACCTGTTGTACAGAACTTGTAAGTCACTTTGGATAAAAGCTAAATGACTAAATGTAAAATGTAAAGACAAGTCTCAAGTATTTGGTCACAAGTCCAAGTCAAGTCTCAAGTCTCTTATGGTTGTAATGAGCGTTCTATCAGGCCATATCAATATTTTCTTCTGAATATAGAGAAGGTGGCAAACAAATGTATAGCCTATAGTATATAGACTAGTGTTACTTAGGGTAACAGGAAAATATTGCTAACATTATTAGGCATGTGATAACTGTAACAACCGTATTGTATAATTACACTGGGTCTCCAACTAATGGCAACTTATAATCTACTGTAACACATCCCTCTAGCCCAGGGGTGTCAAACTCATTTTCACAGAGGGCCACATCAGCATTATGGTTGCCCTCAAAGGGCCAAAGACCGTATAAATGTTAATGTAATGTAAAATAAATGTAGCTACACATTTACATATTGTTAAACATGGTGTTTCTGTATTTATTACTTATTCAAGTTATACATATTGCATATTAATTTGCATAAATGTAAAAATATATGTTAGCTTATGTTATTTTAACAAATAATTTTAGTTTATCAGAACCCCATATTACTCCACCAATCAATGATCAAACCATTCAAGTAAAAAAACAAAGAAGAATATCATCAAATACAAGCTATGACATTAAGTTTGTTCAAAACCTTTTTGTCACAGTCAAGAGGGGCAGAACTAACAACTGTGAGCTGCAAAGAACACGTGGGACAGATGTAGCAGATGTTACAAAAACAAATGGCTGCACACAACCTTGCAGAGACCATACATCCAACTAATGGAAGATAGTTTAATTAACAGATTGCAGAATGGGTACAGTACAGTACAGCTCAATACACACAATTGTTAAGGGGATGCAGACCAGAGAAAGACTTTCGACTTGTTTACATCAGGGTCCCCCATTTTCAATTCGTAATGGAATTGCTATTATGTGTCTGCATGAACACACAACTGTAACTGTACTCAAAAATAACAAAATAAGGGTTGTCTCAGTTCACAACTATATTGGTCAAGTTTTGGGTGGGACTTGTTTGCGTCCCTACAGCTTCTTATTCAATTGAGCGAGATGCTCGGTTATGTCACACAGCCAGTTTGCATCTGACAGTTCAGACAATATTTCTTCAACCCTTTGTTACCTATTCCGCCTGGATCTTTTTTGTATTTTGAGCTGTAAAATTGTCAAAGAATGTCTGAGGAGTAAGTGCTTTTGGCTTTTTTCCTTTGTTACCTCAGATGTTCAACATACATGTATGTGTAAGAATGTGTAATAACTAAGGCTGTCAAAGTTAAAGCTTTATTAACGCATTAACCCACAATTATTTTAACACTTTTTTTTTTTTTTTTTTTTACCTGAGCTCTTGGGGGGCCACATCAAATGACGTGGCGGGCCGGATTTGGCCCGCGGGCCGTGAGTTTGACACCTATGCTCTAGCCTCTCAAATCCAATGTAATGGCAACATAAGCCATAACATGTGGTCAACAATAAACCAATAACCTGCCTGTAGCCCATGTTAATAATTAACGTGGTCTTTCTTTTGGTTTAATGTTAGCCAGCAGATGGTGGCAGCGGAAAGTGGATGATTACCCTGCCATTTTTATAGTCATGGCAAAGCCAGCACTCTATGTGAACAAGTGTGGAAAGCAAACAAACACTCACTCATCTTTTGTAAATATTCTGTGAAAACCAATCTAATCAAGTTAACCTCCCTTAGCTACAAAGCTAACGTTAGATAGCTGATGACCTATCCGGATGCATTTTCAGGTGCCTGATAACGTTTGATGTGGTCGATCCAATCCTGGTCAATCCAGCATCATTTATTTTGATACCACAGACGTTTCATTTAGTGATTATTTTGTTTGGGCCTTTTGTTAAGTTATTATAGCTAGGGATGTCCCGATCGCATTTCTTTGCTCCCGATCCGATCCCGATCATGTGATTTTGAGTATCTGCCGATACCGATCTTTCCCGATCCGATCTTTCACATTAGTAACCAATTTGACGCATTTTTGTCAGAAACTGGCGAAGCGAGACAAGCCCCTCTGTTGCCTGAACTTGCCTCAATAGCCCCAGTCGAGTGCGGCGGCTCACATTTCATTCACCATACGAGAAATATTCAAAGTTTCAATCGGTTTGCCCATTAGTATACATTCACAGTGTTCAACTTATGTAATGATTTGCTCCATTTTGGTCTGAAACGCAGACGAATAATCCTCACAAAGCAAATGTTGACATTATCCAGGTGAACGTTCTTCATTCAAGCGAGGCATTGCAATCGATACAGCTGTTTGGCAAAGCACCAGCCGCCGAATGTTGACGTTATCCAGGTGAACGTTCTTCATTCAAGCGAGGCATTGCAATCGATACAGTTATACAGCTGTTTGGCAAAGCACCAGCGCCGAGTCCCCCATTCCTTTGCTCGCTCTAGTCACATAACGTAACGTTTTGGTTGTGTTGAATGCACACGGAACGTCCGTCTTGCAAACATTGCAACTGGCTATTGGACTGGCTTCGGTTTCAATTTTAAAATGCTTCCAAACTTCTGATATTTTGTCTAGCTGCTCCGAATCATCAGGTGGACATAACCTGCCGGTGTTTACTTGCGGGAGCGACGCGTTGTGAGGTCTGCTATTTTCGGCATACGTCACTGTCGTGCGACGGTGTAAATAAAAGGAAATGCGTTTGTTTTGGCAAATTCTTCTGCTCTGTGTGACAATAAATAAATGAATGATGATATGTAATTTAAAACCAAAACTAAGGCTTCAGTATGAGTTTAAGATGTGAACATGGTCATGTTTGTTAAAAAAAAATTTAAATCCCGATCTTCTGAAAATCACGTGATCGGCCCGATCCCGATCACGTGATCGGATCGGGACATCCCTAATTACAGAGGTGTAAAAAGTACCCAGAAATTATACTTAAGTGAAAGTATGGGTATCGTTTCAAAATCTTACTCAAGTAAAAGTCAGAGTATCTGGCTGAAAACACACTTGAGTAAAAGTCAAAAAGTTTCTACTTTTAAATGTACTAAAAAGTTAAAGTAAAAACCTTTTTTTATTCCGGGGCAATGAAATGTTCTGTTTCGTCCTCTTCATCACATGCACAAGGACCAATCAGCATGGGTGTGTTCATTTTCCATTGATGGGGATTTGATTGGCTGTTTTTAAATAAAGCGTGGCCGCAGGATTAATAACGTTAATGTTAGTTCGGCCAGAGAAACAAATATACTAATTAAAATGGTTGGACCTGGGAGATTTGTACTTTGTACTTTGTAGGTCTGCATTTTAAATGTAAGGAGTAAAAAGTATGTTTTTTTTCTCAGAAATGTAATTGAGTAAAAGTACAAGTATACAAACCTAATAATACTCGAGTAAAGTACAAATCCCAAAAAACAGTACTTAAGTATTGAGTACAATTACTCAAGTACTTTACACCCCTGCCTAATTATAGCCAAAGGTTATGATGAATGATACAGTAGCTGCTGTGTGATCGCCATGGCACAGGATTTCAGCACCACTCTCCACTGGACAGCTCCCTCCAATCATGATGTTATTGTTGCAGCTTACAGTCATCTGTGGCCCAGATGCATAAGGTTATGCATAATAATAAGGGGGGAATGACATTCAGCTCGTCAGACATTTCCTTAACCCTTTCACTACCACACTACAAAAGGTTCACCCTTTCACTACCACACTACAGAAGGTTAACTTTTCACTACCACACTACAGATGGTTAACCCTTTCACTACCACACTACAAAGGGTTAACCTTTCACTACCACACTACAGACGGTTAACTACAGACAGTGAAAGGTTAACCTTCTTTAGTATGGTAGTGAAAGGGTTCATGTTAATGCCGCGATGTTATTTCTTATTTTTTTTTATATATATTTATAAAGATTGTTCACAAGTCCAAATCAAGTTTCAAGTCACTGTATGTGCGACTCGAGTCCAAGTTGCAGACTCAAGTCCCCATCTCTGGAACCCTGTATATAGCCACAATAGGATGAGGTGATGTCATCTTCACAACCATCATCATCATAAACATTGCCACTGTCATTATCCTTCTGCTCTCCAGCATAATAGTCATGCAAACCAGGTCAATAGCATATACGTCTCCAAGCACCTCTCCTCACAGTGACAACCTACTGTATTAACCTCTTAAAGCCCTAGCCATATTTTCAAAAAATTCGCCTAAAAGTACATACCCAAGTAAATGGAAGATTGCTCCACTTCTACAAGGTCCATTTGCATGTTCTTGGTATCTAGGGACATCTATGGACCTCTGGGAATGTATTCCCAGTCACGTGTCAGAGATATTGTGTCTGTTACTATGCTTGAGTAACTTGTAATGAACCAAAGGAGAATATAAATTATTATTATTATAATTATTTTGAATGCTAACATTGACCAGACGTGAAAAAGCTCATTCAGCTCCTTCTTGAGATCAAGTGTACAAAAAATCTAAGCAAATTAATAAAGGGCAGATGATTTTCGTGAGACAAGCTACTGTATTAAGAGTATCCTGGTCAACATAGTGACAAGCTACTGTATTAAGAGTATCCTGGTCAACATAGTGACAAGCTACTGTATTAAGAGTATCCTGGTCAACATAGTGACAAGCTACTGTATTAAGAGTATCCTGGTCAACATAGTGACAAGCTACTGTATTAAGAGTATCCTGGTCAACATAGTGACAAGCTACTGTATTAAGAGTATCCTGGTCAACATAGTGACAAGCTACTGTATTAAGAGTATCCTGGTCAACATAGTGACAAGCTACTGTATTAAGAGTATCCTGGTCAACGTACCTTGAATACAAACAGCTCCTGTCTAAGGATGGCCAGGGTGTTGAAGCCCCCGTCACAGATGTTGGGTTTGGAGTTGGGGTTGGAGGGCTTAGCCCCCTGAGGAGGGCGGTGGGGGCGGACCTGGCGGTCATGCTTGCGGGGGTCCGAGGGAGGGTGGAATCGAGGAGGAGGGGCCGTGGGTGGGGGCCTTGTAGGCTGGGGGGCTCTGTCTGGCGGACCTGAAGACAATACATTTACATTTAGCTACAGCGGATAAGGACATTGAGGAGAAAACATCAAGCAAATCAATCACAGGCTTCCCAATACACCCGTTCTCCTCTTTTTTATTGCAGCGTTACACGTAATTTTAAGAGTGCCTTATTTCTTGACTTGACTTGACTTGACTTGATTTCAACATGGAACTAAAACCTAGACAGTTTCTTATTTGTGAAGTAAGAGGATTACCATAGATTTTCTGGATGCCCTGAAGGTCGTCGTGAGGTAGTTTGAAGTTCTCTGTGTCCATGTACTGGTAGAAGGGGGCCATTATAGCAGTGGGATCGTTGGAGTGCTCCAGGCCCAGGGCGTGGCCCAGCTCGTGAACGGCCACCAGGAACAGGTCGTTGCCTGGGAAGAGAAGGAGAGCCAGGATGAGAGAAGCACATGCTGCATATTTGCTTCTATTCAATCATGTGCAGCCACATGGATGCAAACGTGTGTGTGGCTGTGTGCACATGAGTATGAGTGAAGAGCCTATGGAGCCTACTGGCACGAAAACCAACATTTTAGTTAACTGAAATAAAGATTTTAACTCAAACTAAACTGAAACTATATTGTGTATAAAACGGGGGGGGGGATCTTAATCTTAAATCTTGCCTTTGACAAATACCCTGTTTAAAGTTTTATTTTTTTTGACCCACTTTTTTCTCCCATTTTCTATATTTTCTCCCATCCCAATTTCGTAACATCCAATTCAACCCTCCCCTGTCACAAACGCTGTTTCTTGCCTCCCACAAGCCGGCTGCAATGTGGACTAAGTCATACATAGCACAAGTCCCCTCCGGTACTTGAGGTAACAGCAGTCGCATCTTTTCACCTGCGCAGCTCGATCTCTCAGTGGCGAGGAGTAACGCGTGGGAGGCTCACGCTGCCCCCGACACTTCCTGATTCTACTGCGCAGGCGCACCAACCGACCTGTAGGAGTCGCTGTCCACAACGCCCGATCCCCACCCATCAGTTTCCCACCCCCTAATACGGCCAATGTGTATTAGTACGGACGACCAGCTAAACTGAAAGCAAATGTGGAGCGCTGGGCTCGAACAGGCAAGCCCAGCGTCTCCAGATTTTGTGGCGAGCGCCTTGCCCACTACGCCACGTAGCCGCCCCCCCTGTTTAAAGTTTTTAAAACAATACAGATAAAAAAAATATATATATATAAATAAAAATAAAATAAATTAAAACTAAACATGAAAAGAATAAAGATTATAATAATAAACTAGCAAACCTGCTCTGGAAAGTAACTGAAACTACACTACACTGAAATGAAAACAAAAATGTATAAATAAATAAAGAATAAAAACAAATGAAAAATATAATACCATAATAACCCTGACTGGCAGGCACATCGCACACACACACACACACACTGACACACACACACATGCACGCACACAAATATACACACACACACACACACACACACACACACACACACACACACACACACACACACACACACACACACACACTGTAGCATGAGAAACGAGCATACAGAAACAAAAATAGATACAATCAAATGTTTCCACATTTAATTTGGCAATTTTTTGGAAATGTACAAATATATATCTCTATGGAAATGACACTGCTGACAACTAAGCTATAATGTATGTTTTTATTTATTTATTTATTTTCTATTTTGCCACCGTGTTCGTTGTTGCTGTTGTACTACAGAAAGCAGTTTTACTACCATGTTTAACCACCACAGCCCCAGTGGGAACCATTATTCAGCCTGGGAGATGGGAAGTGAGGATATGCCACTGGGAGACGGGAAGGGGAGATAATAGGACCCACGCAGTTCTTGTGGAGCAGAGGGACACTGTAGAGTCATGTCACCGCCGGAGGGTATAGGGATCAAATTAAACACACACATGAAGACACACATTCCTGCAAGGCCTTCCAAATACACACAGTATGCACGTACTGTAAGCTTATGTTGTACACACCTTTAATTCATACTCGCATGTACACACACACACACACACACACACACTCCACGTCATTCTCCAGTCAGGATGGAGTTGATAGTGTCAGGTTGATTTAGTGAGGAGTACACACCGTTTTTATACAGCGTGTGACTGGAGACGGCCTCAGGAGACGGCTGCCCTTTAACACATGATATCTACTCCCGCCTGCAGCACCGCGCACAACAACCACTGGCCCTCTGCCAGCAGCAGAGAGGGCACACGGCACCCGCCCAGGCCAATATCATACAATACAATAACGGTAACGCCTGCTACCCACTAACCAAAAGGATGTGATAACAACACCCTGGGGGGGGGGGGGCCGGGCCGCCGTTAGCACACAAGTCAACATGCAACATTTACAATTACGCCGCTATTAAATCGAAAAGTCAAGATAGACTGCGCTCACAAATTATAACACTGGGTGCTGAAATCCCGTCGAGTATAATAGAAAAAGAAAGCAATACGCTTGGACCAGCACTCACAGATTTTGGTATATTTAATGGCAGCCTGAAACAAACATGTTTCGGAACGATTATGTTCCTTCCTCAGAGGCTAGCCATCAACACTGAGGAAGGAACATAATCGTTCCGAAACATGTTTGTTTCAGGCTGCCATTAAATATACCAAAATCTGTGAGTGCTGGTCCAAGCGTATTGCTTTCTTTTTCAATTACGCCGCTATGAAAAGCCATTAAAGGCTGCGCACATACACTGAGACAAGGGCTTCTTTTTCTTTCTTTCTTTCAGAATTAGCCCCTGAACTCTGCGCGGGATACCAGGCAGGGCGGACAATGCACACAGGGTGAACAGAGAGAGAGAGAGAGAGAGAGAGAGAGAGAGAGAGAGAGAGAGAGAGAGAGAGAGAGAGAGAGAGAGAGAGAGAGAGATAGAGAGAGAGGGAGAGGGAGAGGGAGAGGAGAGGGAGAGGGAGAGGGAGAGGGAGAGGGAGAGGGAGAGGGAGAGGGAGTGGGAGGGAGGGAATTGATAGGGGGGCCGGAGGACAAAAGGCGACTGAAAACAAACAAACACTCGCTAGCTATTAACCATCTAGCGCTGACAGGCAGAGGGAAATATGCAGCAGTTGGGGGCTTCAGCGGGGCTTGTGGTCTCGGCGGCGGGGGGGGGGGTTGAACAGCCTGATGGTGCCCTGACAGGCGTCCAGCACGCAGGGTAATTAAAGTGCCTGTCGATGGAGAAGAACTCAGCACTGCTGCTCCGCCTAGCCTGCATCCACCTTCCTCCAGTAACAGTAGAGACAGCAAACATCTCCCTGCAGCACAGCACAGACGAGCTTACACTCTTAGTAACACATACAGATGTGTTGAAAAACAACTAGGACCAGACAGATATATCAGATATATCAGTCAGCCGATATTCGCCTTTTACTGATATTGTTATTGGCAAAGGTGACACAGATGTATTTGTGTTCCATGTTGATATATCGTTCATAAGGCTATTTATATTTGCGTGAGACAGAAAAGTGTTTTGCTGAAATAATTTTAAAAAGAGGGATATTCACAAGGAAAGGTTGATAGATTAGTCTTATATCAGAAATATGAATATTGGAAGGTGCATTGGTTGAAAGAATTTAAGCAAATAAAATTGTATATCCGTCCTAAAAACAACTTTAAACCAAGTTAACCTGTGTGTGTTGAGGTAGAACAACAGATCCTGTGATATTTCCTTATTAAGAGTATACTAGTGTAGCATAGCATGGGGCGACAGGGGCTCAGGAGGTAGAGCTGTCGTCTCGTTATTGGTTTCGCGGTTCGATTCCGGCTCCTCCCAGTAATCGAAGTCGAAGTGTCCTTGAGCAAGACACTTATCCCCTAACTGCTCCTGATGAGCAGGTTGGCACCTTGCATGGTCGCCTCCGCCGTGAATGTGTGAGTGAATGGGTGAATGTGAGGCATAAGTGGTAAAATGGATAAAACGTGCTACACTGTATAAATTGTGTACTGTATGACATTTAGCAGAACAACACAGCACAGGGATGTGCTCTCTCACTGAAGACAAGAGTGTAGAGCTAGGTATCCAACACAGATATTATGGACTTAAGCACTGTGACAATGGAATTTGGGGTAAATAATGGTACGGACATTTATGCAGAATGACCGAAAACCAGAATGGCCGACAACAAAATCATTAAAGCCCACCATAAACAGGGTAGCCATAGCAATTACCGCTTAAAACAAAAGGTCATCTCAAGTGCTCATTGTGCACAAAACAAACCCATCAGAATGTGATAGATGGGCGGTGATGCTGTGCAGCCAGAACCTGATGATCGAATAGATTCTTTGTTGTTTTCTTTCTTCTTGGTTCAATGTGCCTCCTACCCTGACCTGCTCTCCTCTCTGTCACGTTGCCCCTTTGCCTCTTCATCTTCCGTCCCACTGTTTGGTTTCGGTCCCCGTCTTCCTCATTTTCACTTTCATTTCCCATCTTATTGAATGAATATACCTTTTCTGTGTGTGTGTGTGTCTCTCTCTGTCTCTCTCTCTCTCCCCCCTATCTCTCTCTCCCCCCTATCTCTCTCTCTCTCTCTCTCTCTCTCTTTCTCTCTCTCTTCTCTCACTCCTCCCCCACCATTTTCTCTTTATATTCTTTCTCACCTTTCTGGACCCCCCCCCCCCCATTCCCTCACCCCCCTCCTTTCTCCATCAATCTCCATTCTGTTTGGTTCTAAACTCCCTCCCTCCCCCCCTCCCTCCCTCCCTCTCACCCTACATCTAATTTTTTCAACTCCTTCTCTCACCCACCCTCTTCTCTCTCCATCACTCTCTCTTCGTTCAGAGTGCTGTTGTCTTTTTCTCCTCCAACCATCCATTGCTCCTTCTCCCCCCCCCCCCCCCCTACACCCTCTCTCTCTCTGTCACTCACCATCGTGGTTGGGGTTCCCCAGGGTCCAGGGTTCGTCAGAGTCAAAGTGTGTGTCCCCTCCTATCCCCGGGCCGGGGAAGTAGGCGTGGGCGAGGAAGCCCCCCTCCCCGTCGAAGGGTGAACTGTCGCCGTGGAAACCCGAGGCGAAGATGATGGTGATGTCCACGTCGCGCCTGCCACTCTCCAGGGCACTGTACGGAACGGCCTCGAACCGCAGCGGAGTCACACCTTGCCACACGTCAAAGGCCCGCCGGATGGCGTCGTGGGTCTCCCGGGAGCCCACCTTGGGCGTTATGTTTTTTATGCTGTTAGGTAAACATGATAACAGAAGGGGGTAAAGGTCCTGAATGCTGTTACTGTAGCAGTCGGTACCATCAGGAAACTCTATGTCAGTGTTTCTCAAACTCAGGTCCGGGGACCTGTGTCGGTTCCCTGGGATGTTGATGAGCGGTCCCTGGGCTAGTTGTCTGCAATAGAAATAGTCTGTTTTCTAGTATTGGTTTTAATGAACGCCGGCCTTGAATGTGGTAATAGTGTTGCTTGCTGGAGCTCTAGTTGAAAAAAGACTATTTAGCATTAGAGTAGAGAATATTCAAAATGGGGGAAATGTATTATATGTTGTATATATTAAACTTGGATGATGGTCTACATACACGCACACACCATTTCACCATACTGAGTACCAGGCCATGCATATGCAGGGAGACAAAACACCTTTCAATACCACACAGTACAATATTCTTCCCAATGTCAATGTGTCCTCCTCCTCATCATATTAATTGTGAGAGAACTTTTGCTTCAAAATGAGGAGCTAAAAAAGGCGTACAGTACTTAAAAAAAATTAAAATACTCCCAGCCTAGCAGCTTTTGCTGAACTTTTAACACAGCAGTCGTTATCTGC
Source organism: Notolepis coatsorum (assembly GCF_963971535.1). Lineage (NCBI taxonomy): Eukaryota > Metazoa > Chordata > Actinopteri > Aulopiformes > Paralepididae > Notolepis > Notolepis coatsorum. The sequence goes on from NC_140177.1 coordinate 46,007,999, forward strand.
CCGTGGCAGGCGGTGAGGAATGGGAAATCTCTCTCTCTCTCTCTCTCTCTCTCTCTCTCTCTCTCTCTCTCTCTCTCTCTCTCTCTCTCTCTCTCTCTCTCTCTCTCTCTCTCTCTCTCTCTCCTTCTCTTCCTCCTCTCTCTCATTCCACTCATTTTCATGGATGGAGTGCAGTCAGCGGCGGCTGCGGCCGCCAGCGCTGATTGACGTTCCATTAGGAGAGGTGGCTCATCAATTCAAATTCAGGAACGGGAGGACGGATTTGAATAAATTGACAGTGTTATCGCCCATTACGGCTGTAACCTGTCCATTTCCAAGTCGGGCCCAGGATCCTTTATCGCTCTTCCTCAGAACCCATTAGGAGGTGCAACGTAATCACGCGTGATAAAATGAGAATTTGAATATTTCCGCTAAGATTATGAACGATTTTACATTCGCCAGGTTTTGTCCCAGTTTGTATATGGGAGAGGAAAATCTTTCTTTCTCTTGGTGGGAGCTGTTTATATATATTTTTTCCAAATACGCAAAAGAAGGTTGAATAGCAAATGGATGCAACATAAACATTGCTTGACTTCATAGTCCTTTTGCCCACAAGCTGTTCACATTTTAAACAAACAATAAACACATCCATGCACAGCTAGACACTACTTGAATGGGAATCTTCATTGTGTGCAAGAGAAAGAGAAGCAAAGCACCTGTTTCCGGTCTCTCACCTGTAGGTGATGTGTGTTCGCTGCCATTTCTGGCCCGTCAGCGCATACCTGCGCTTGCGCGACCTCGAGACACCTTTAAGCTTGTCTGGGACTCCACACCGCGGCCTTTGCATCCAACTAAAAGAGTGGAAGGAGGAGGAGGAGGAGAAGAAGAGAGGAGAAGAGACAAGAGGAGAGGTGAGAAGAAAAGAGAAGAGAATAGACGAGATGAGGAGAGGAGAGAAGAGAAGAGGAGACAAGAGGAGAGGAGAGAATAGGAGAGGAGAGGAGAGGAGAAGAGAGGAGAGGAGAAGAGAAGAGAAGAGAAGAGAAGAGAAGAGAAGAAAAGAAAAGAAAAGAAAAGAAAAGAAAAGAAAAGAAAAGAAAAGAAAAGAAAAGAAAAGAAAAGAAAAGAAAAGAAAAGAAAAGAAAAGAAAAGAAAAGAAAAGAAAGGAGAAGAGAAGAAAAGAAAAGAAAGGAGAAGAGAAGAGGAGAGGAGAGGAGTGAAGATGAGAGAAGAGGAGAGGGGACAAGAGGAGAGGAGTGAAGATGAGAGAAGGGGAGAGGAGAGAAGGGGAGAGGAGAGAAGAGGGGACAAGAGGAGAGGAGTGAAGATGAAAGAAGAGGAGAAGAGGGGGCAAGAGGAGAGGAGAGAAGAGGAGAAGAGAATAGGGGACAAGAGGGGTGGAGTGAAGATGAGAGAAGAGAGGAGAGAAGAGGAGCGAAGAGAAGAGTAGAGAAGAGATGATAAGAGAAGAGAAGAGAAGAGAAGAGAAGAGAAGAGAAGAGAAGAGAAGAGAAGAGAAGAGAAGAGAAGAGAAGAGAAGAGAAGAGAAGAGAAGAGAAGAGAAGAGAAGAGAAGAGAAAATGGCAGATTGGTGACACAACTCCACTGACACAACGTTTCACCGACAAGACATTTGTACATTTTACAGCTGAAAACCACCAAGCCACAACATGAAACACACTCAAGTGAAAGAGGTAGCTCTCTCCTCATGGCCTGAACCAAGAGAACCACAGCCGCAGAGTGAGGGAGTGTGGTGCGGCTAAAACTCCTCAATTCTACAGCACTGTCACCGTCAATTACACACAGAAGGAAGCCCGGCTCTGTACTGGAAGGGTGGATCGAGAGACAAAAGGTCTTCGAAAAAAAGTCTTAGAAGTGGCGCATAACGTCATGGGGTTCCCATTCGTATCATAATCACACACACCACACATAGAGAACACACAGGAGATTGATATGATATGAACATAGACTCTCACCTTAGTGTGATATCGCTACATCATTAGGCAGAAAGGAGAAACAGGGAGAATGTTAAGACCTTCACTGTGGGTCTCTTCAGTATAGCTACGGGTGGTGGTGGTGGTGGTGGTGGTGGTGGTGGTGGTGGTGGTGGTGGTGGTGGTGGTGGTGGTGGTGGTGGTGGTGATGGTGGTGGTGGTGGTTGTAAGGATGTTATTCAGGTGAATATAGGTGATATATGCAATCTATTTCCATAGACGGGTGTCTTGTAAATACAATGTGTTCGAGCCAATCAGCAATACCTGCTGAATCATGTGACTGAGTTGCCCCCACCTGCGTTGAGCTGCGGCACTAGAAAAGTGCAACGGGGCTCTATGGAGACTAAAAGTTGTTTCTAACAGAAATTACTGGATGTAATTTTGCCAAATCAGCATGGCTGTGAGTGTGAGTCTCTGACCTTTTACATATCTAGCTTTGGCTTGGATTGATTGTTTAGATCGCTAGCATGGCTGACAAATGCAAATATATTGTAGTCTGCCCCATTGTTCTGACCAGGATTCATGTTCCTTTTTGCCTCCTTGATGCACGCGCACACTGAGTCTGACGTGGACGAGGGACCCGTCTATTCTCCTGTTTACTTAAATATTCAGTGCAATTCCTTTTGCATTTTAAATGAATAAGCTGAGGTACTACATGCATGGTGTCATGTCGCCTGACGGCTCAGACAATGGAACACTATACGCAAGTGGGACTTGGGGCCTCAGGTAATATCAATGTGTGTGTGTGTGTGTGTGTGTGTGTGTGTGTGTGTGTGTGTGTGTGTGTGTGTGTGTGTGTGTGTGTGTGTGTGTGTGTGTGTGTGTGTGTGTGTGTATGTGTGTGTGTGTGTGTGTGTGTGTGTGTGTGTGTTCATGTCCATGCATGTGTTCATATATACAGTACTACTGCATCTACCCTCGTGAATGTGTGCACATTCCACATCCAAGCATGTCCGTGCATGTGCTTGTGTGAGTGCAGCACGTGTGTACGGTGTACTCACTCCTTGGTACTCTCATCCAGTGTCCCTGTGACATTGAGACCATAGATGCGCTGCATGGCAGCGATGGCCGAATGCATGGTTTGGGCTGAGCGCAGGACAGACATTCTGGGGTCTGTGTGGGGAAGGTAGCCATACTTCTGTAGCCATTTCTGTTCAAAGAAAAGAGGGGGAAGGATTGTTATTAAATCAGTGAGAGATTAGTATGACTACTGTACTATGTTGACCAATGAAAAGTGCCTTGTGAATATTTATATATGCAAATAGACCATTGAGCTGCTGCTATTATAAATTAACATGGGCGCAGTGTGATGTGTATGAGTGCAGTGTGATGTGTATGAGTGCAGTGTGATGTGTATGAGTGCAGTGTGATGTGTATGAGTGCAGTGTGATTTGTATGAGTGCAGTGTGATGTGTATGAGTGCAGTGAGATGTGTATGAGTGCAGTGTGATGTGTATGAGTGCAGTGAGATGTGTATGAGTGCAGTGTGATGTGTATGAGTGCAGTGAGATGTGTATGAGTGCAGTGTGATGTGTATGAGTGCAGTGTGATGTGTATGAGTGTAGTGTGATGTGTATGGGTGCAGTGTGATGTGTATGAGTGCAGTGTGATGTGTATGAGTGCAGTGTGATGTGTATGAGTGCAGTGTGATGTGTATGATGAGTGCAGTGTGATGTGCATGAGTGCAGTGTGATGTGTATGATGAGTGCAGTGAGATGTGCATGATGAGTGCAGTGTGATGTGTATGATGAGTGCAGTGAGATGTGCATGATGAGTGCAGTGTGATGTGTATGATTAGTGCAGTGTGATGTGTATGAGTGCAGTGTGATGTGTATGATTAGTGCAGTGTGATGTGTATGAGTGCAGTGAGATGTGTATGGGTGCAGTGTGATGTGTATGATGAGTGCAGTGAGATGTGTATGAGTGCAGTGTGATGTGCATGAGTGCAGTGAGATGTGTATGAGTGCAGTGAGATGTGCATGAGTGCAGTGAGATGTGTATGAGTGCAGTGTGATGTGTATGAGTGCAGTGAGATGTGTATGAGTGCAGTGTGATGTGTATGAGTGCAGTGAGATGTGCATGAGTGCAGTGAGATGTGCATGAGTGCAGTGAGATGTGTATGCGTGCAGTGTGATGTGTATGAGTGCAGTGTGATGTGTATGAGTGCAGTGTGATGTGTATGAGTGCAGTGTGATGTGTATGAGTGCAGTGTGATGTGTATGAGTGCAGTGAGATGTGCATGAGTGCAGTGAGATGTGCATGAGTGCAGTGAGATGTGCATGAGTGCAGTGAGATGTGTATGAGTGCAGTGTGATGTGTATGCGTGCAGTGTGATGTGTATGAGTGCAGTGTGATGTGTATGAGTGCAATGTGATGTGTATGAGTGCAGTGTGATGTGTATGAGTGCAGTGTGATGTGTATGAGTGCAGTGTGATGTGTATGAGTGTAGTGTGATGTGTATGAGTGCAGTGTGATGTGTATGCGTGCAGTGTGATGTGTATGAGTGCAGTGAGATGTGTATGAGTGCAGTGAGATGTGTATGAGTGCAGTGTGATGTGTATGAGTGCAGTGTGATGTGTATGAGTGCAGTGTGATGTGTATGAGTGCAGTGTGATGTGTATGAGTGCAGTGTGATGTGTATGAGTGCAGTGTGATGTGTATGAGTGCAGTGTGATGTGTATGAGTGCAGTGTGATGTGTATGAGTGCAGTGTGATGTGTATGAATGCAGTGTGATGTGTATGAGTGCAGTGTGAGGTGTATGAGTGCAGTGTGATGTGTATGAGTGCAGTGTGATGTGTATGAGTGTAGTGTGATGTGTATGAGTGCAGTGTGATGTGTATGCGTGCAGTGTGATGTGTATGAGTGCAGTGAGATGTGTATGAGTGCAGTGAGATGTGTATGAGTGCAGTGTGATGTGTATGAGTGCAGTGTGATGTGTATGAGTGCAGTGTGATGTGTATGAGTGCAGTGTGATGTGTATGAGTGCAGTGTGATGTGTATGAGTGCAGTGTGATGTGTATGAGTGCAGTGTGATGTGTATGAGTGCAGTGTGATGTGTATGAATGCAGTGTGATGTGTATGAGTGCAGTGTGAGGTGTATGAGTGCAGTGTGATGTGTATGAGTGCAGTGAGATGTGCATGAGTGCAGTGTGATGTGTATGATGAGTGCAGTGTGATGTGTATGATGAGTGCAGTGTGATGTGTATGATGAGTGCAGTGAGATGTGCATGAGTGCAGTGAGATGTGTATGAGTGCAATGTGATGTGTATGAGTGCAGTGTAGTGTGTATGAGTGCAGTGTGATGTGTATGAGTGTAGTGTGATGTGTATGAGTGCAGTGTGAGGTGTATGAGTGCAGTGTGATGTGTATGAGTGCAGTGTGATGTGTATGAGTGCAGTGTGATGTGTATGAGTGCAGTGTGATGTGTATGAGTGCAGTGTGATGTGTATGAGTGCAGTGTGATGTGTATGAGTGCAGTGTGATGTGTATGAGTGTAGTGTGATGTGTATGAGTGCAGTGTGATGTGTATGAGTGCAGTGTGATGTGTATGAGTGCAGTGTGATGTGTATGAGTGCAGTGAGATGTGTATGAGTACAGTGTGATGTGCATGAGTGCAGTGAGATGTGTATGAGTGCAGTGTGATGTGCATGAGTGCAGTGAGATGTGTATGAGTGCAGTGTGATGTGTATGAGTGCAGTGTGATGTGTATGAGTGCAGTGATATGTGCATGAGTGCAGTGTGATGTGTATGAGTGCAGTGTGATGTGCATGAGTGCAGTGTGATGTGTATGATGAGTGCAGTGTGATGTACATGATCAGTGCAGTGTGATGTGTATGATGAGTGCAGTGAGATGTGTATGATGAGTGCAGTGTGATGTGCATGAGTGCAGTGAGATGTGCATGGGTGCTAGGGCTGTCAACTAATATTCTATATTCAAATTAATAATACATTCGTAAAAAGAAATACATACATCCGATTGTGAAAATGTATATTGTAAAAGAAATAAAATGGCGGTCTTCTTCTCCACTTCTCACATCGGCCTGAATAATTGGTGGCATGATGGCAGAGATTTCAGAACCAAACTCGGCCGCGAAGAGTGATTTGCACTCCGAGCTCAATCTAAAAAGCCCTGTTTGGAAATACATAGGCAAGAAAATTAAGGCAAACTTGTGGAACCTGAGTTGAGTTATTTTTGTATGTTAACGCTAGTGTTTTGGGAGTTCTAGTGTCAAGAATGTAGTCTACTTTTCAGTTTTTTAATATAATTTTATTGTAAATCAACCCAAAATATTTGGCCAATTTTGACAGCCCTAATAGGCACAGTGTGCATTGTGATATATGGGTACAGTGTGATATATGGGTACAGTGTGATGCATGGGTACAGTGTGATGCATGGGTACAGTGTGATATATGGGTACAGTGTGATATATGGGTACAGTGTGATGCATGGGTATAGTGTGATATATGGGCATAGTGTGATATATGGGTACAGTGTGATGCATGGGTACAGTGTGATGCATGGGTACAGTGTGATATATGGGTATAGTGTGATGCATGGGTACAGTGTGATATATGGGTACAGTGTGATATATGGGTGCAGTGTGATATATGGGTATAGTGTGATGCATGGGTACAGTGTGATATATGGGTATAGTGTGATGCATGGGTACAGTGTGATGCATTGGTACAGTGTGATATATGGGTATAGTGTGATATATGGGTATAGTGTGATGCATGGGTACAGTGTGATATATGGGTACAGTGTGATATATGGGTGCAGTGTGATATATGGGTACAGTGTGATGCATGGGTACAGTGTGATGCATGGGCACAGTGTGATGTATGGGTACAGTGTGATGCATGGGTATAGTGTGATGCATGGGTACAGTGTGATGCATGGGTATAGTGTGATGCATGGGTGCAGTGTGATGCATGGGTATAGTGTGATGCATGGGTACAGTGTGATGCATGGGTATAGTGTGATGCATGGGTACAGTGTGATGCATGGGTACAGTGTGATGCATGGGCACAGTGTGATGTATGGGTACAGTGTGATGCATGGGTATAGTGTGATGCATGGGTACAGTGTGATGCATGGGTATAGTGTGATGCATGGGTGCAGTGTGATGCATGGGTATAGTGTGATGCATGGGTACAGTGTGATGCATGGGTATAGTGTGATGCATGGGTGCAGTGTGATGCATGGGTACAGTGTGATGCATGGGTGCAGTGTGATGTGAATGGGCACAGTGTAATATATGGGTATAGTGTGATATATGGGTACAGTGTGATGCATGGTCACAGTGTGATGCATGGGTGCAGTGTGATGCATGGGTGCAGTGTGATACATGGGTATAGTGTGATGCATGGGTATAGTGTGATGCATGGTCACAGTGTGATGCATGGGTGCAGTGTGATGTGACTTGTATAAAGTGTTTGATTCTAATAGAAAGAGAGAAAGAAGTCCATGCTTCATGTTTGGTCTAGTTAGAGACAGATACAGAGCACACTTATTCATCTATGACACATGCCTTCCCATTACGTGCAGCTATAATTAGGCTACATGAGTTATTAGTCTACTATGTGTGCTGGAGTAGATGGATTTGGTCATAATCATCAACTCTAGGAGGTACTGTAAGAGATGAAGCTACGGCCGTGCTGCTTTATTCATACAACATCTTACATCTAGCAGGAGGTTGTTGCACAATGGCTTGCTGATAAAACCATCATGACAAGACTTTTTCATTGTTGCAAGAGAACAAATTGCCTGTGATTGCTGTGCAAGCGCGAAATGTGAGCAAACAGACTGGGCTTCTAGATGATGCTAGACTTTAGATCTCTGCACAAATCACACTGAGTGAAGTAGTCATTCACTGGATACTTAACGGGACACAAATATTGATGGAATTAATTTGTCTCCTTGTCTACCATATACCCCAGATGCTGGCTGGGGTTCAGGTATATGTTTGGCTTTTTGTGCTTTTGATGAGGAGTCCTTTGAATAGAGGTTCAGCATTTGCACCTGACCATCTGAACCCTATCTCTCCTCCTAGTAAGGTTCACTGTAGACCGTTCCTTGCTGCTGCTGCTGCCCGGCAATATGCTCCAAGCTGCTCGCCTCTCTCGTCTCCCACACAAAGGGAGAGTGCAGCTCGATGCTGAGTAAAGTGAGGTTGAGTGTTGTCCAGGGGTCATCGCTTGACCCAATCCTGGCAACGAGAGCCACGAGGCGGCCACGCTATATACACAGCTGTCCGCGCGCCAACCAGCTGCCTCCCCATCATTACACAGCCTACAAGATGCTCCAGCTAGCTAATCTGACTACCTCTCCTCTCTCTCTCTCTCTCTCTCCAACCCTCCCCCTTTTCCTCTATCCCTATTTCTGCTGAGCTAAACGGCTTGTTTATCCCTGCCTCTCTCTCTGAGTGGGTGTGTTTCCTGTGTGTTGTGTTTGTTTGTTTGTTCAAAAGGAGCGATTTCATTGAGCCGTGAAATTGAATAACGATGTGTAACAGTCACTTCCTTCCACCATGTCATTTGGTGAGAGTGATGGGGAGGGCGGTGATGTTGTGACTATGGTGAGGGTGAATATGACAACAAGGTACAAGACATTAAAATCCTATTATGCAACTTGGGTCTCTACATGTTTAATGTCCTTCAACCGTACGCCATAATGCTGCTGCCAAAGATACAAGCAAGTGTGACTCGATCCTCTGGTTTGTGTATACTGTATGTGTGGCTTATCTTGAAGTAGCCTACAAGCTATCTCGTTAAAAACAAAATGATAGGCCATACTCATGTATAAGAACCATTGTAGTAGAGTTAGAGTGCTATATCTGGATTAGGCTCCTATAGGGATCATGATGCTGGATCATTTCGGCTCGTGAACCCACGGTGTTAATAACCACACATGACATGAGCATCCTTCTGACTCTGTTCTTATTGTATACATTTGCAAAAAAGAAAAGAAAAAACACACGATATTCTTGATATTCAACGCGTACTCGCTCGTATAGGCCTGCAATGTATCCATGTTATGCGCTAGGGTGGTTATGTGGCCTCGAGAGCGCGTCTACAGTCAGTGTTGTTTTGTTTCCACGCGGAGGATGATGCTGAGCGGAGAGCGGTCATGATGCTGAGCGGAGAGCGGTCATGATGCTGAGCGCTGAAGGCCGTGTCTCTTACCTCTACGCTGAAAGGGTGCTGCTGCTCTTCCCCGGACACCGCGCATAAGATCCAAAGCAAAAAATGCAAGCAGAACGCTGCTGCGTAAAAACAATCCGATGGCTTTCTTTTACTGGAGGATACTAAGGTCATAATGACCCGTTTTTCCCCCAAGTGTTTATTAGAAGAACCGCCCGTCTGATTTGGCTCTTGTTGTGTCAAATGAAAACCATCGGGCGAGCTGTCAAGGCAAATATCATCAGAGACCCGCAGAAAACGACTCCCGTCTTGTAATTTTCCGATGGCATATATTTTCCTGGCATCAATCGGAGGTAACGCGGCATTTTGCATCCACCACCCTCGCCATTTTTATATACATCAGGGGCTACATCTACCCAGCAGCATCAATAGCCATGTACTGTACAGTAGTCTGCGCAAGATATACCTCCCGACTCGACGCCTGCGCTTTGATTTCTCGCACGCAGCGCAACGCTCCTTGGCCGCGTCATGAGTGCTATAGATATAGAAGATGAGGTAGCCTGAGATGGTTGAAACTATATTCAGCAGCCATATCAATGAATGTAATACCATGCACAATTATTACCACACATTGAATATAATATATATTTGATTATACATTCTCGATTCAGCTCCACAATATTATATCAGATCATCCAGCGACTGGAAGGCACGCCGCACGCTGCTGCACGCATAATTATGTTTTAGGCTTCTTGTAATATATCAATTCTACCAAAACACCTTGAGAATACTGGCGCTACATGCTTCAAAATGGCAGGAATGGGAACATGCTATACACTGAGCATGGACCACAACATAATTTCGTTAATCGGTGATTGGTTATTTAATTAAATAATTTATCAACCAATCACCAAATTATCATCCCTATACTGAATCATCCATCTAAACACAATCATACTCTTATGGACTGGTTACGAGGTTGCTGTAATTATACTCAGGACCTACTGTGGGGGTTATTTATGGCTTATTATGACAATAACTGCCTCCTAATGTACTGTTTCGTGGGACCTGTGCTCTCAAGGTGGTCAAGAGGATACGTTAAGGGATCAGCCCCCTCAGTTGGATAATGTGTGTGTAGCGAATGTGGACTTGACTTTGAGAACAAGTGTACAATGCTGTTTTTACAGTAACACATGCTGAAAGCATACCACAAGGAGGCAGTGTTTCACTGGGGGACCAGACCACCACAACAATATTGTTGGCCTCACACACAAAACATTATGCACACAAACCTTGATTGACCTGCACAAACTAATCTCTCCACCTGCATTTAAACAGATGTCGTTTTTTTGTGGCAAGGATCAAGAACGTAACACATGATTCAATTCTGCATCATCTCCACGGGGGCCCTGTTCACACCACTGTCATTGGAGAGTATGTTCACTCAGCTGCATTTACCTCCAGAATTGAGGTGCATGTATGGCACTGTACTATTTTACTGGAGTATTTCCATTTTAGGGAACTTAATGGCCTATACTTGTACTCTACTACATCTCAAGAGAAATACCTTACTTTTTACCTTACTAAAGTATTCCTATTTTATTTACTCCACTACATCTGAATCCTGCAGTCACTATAGTTATTTGGAAGAAAGAGGTTTTGCACACAATGATAAGTTGATTGACTTTATTTAATAGGTTAAAACCTACCAGCTTTAGGAAACAAGACCAGACAAGCCTAGTTAAGCCGGACCCGGCCACGGCACTCAGGCACGCATGTTTCAACATTGGGGAGGCAGCCAGCCAGCCAGCCAGCCAGTCAGTCAGTCAGTCAGTCAGTCAGTCAGTCAGTCAGTCAGTCAGTCAGTCAGTCAGTCAGTCAGTCAGTCAGTCAGTCAGTCAGCCAGCCAGCCAGCCAGCCAGCCAGTCAGTCAGTCAGTCAGTCAGTCAGTCAGTCAGTCAGTCAGTCAGTCAGTCAGTCAGTCAGTCAGTCAGTCAATCAGTCAGTCAGCCAGCCAGCCAGCCAGCCAGCCAGCCAGCCAGCTAGCCAGCCAGCCAGTCAGTCAGTCAGTCAGTCAGTCAGTCAGTCAGTCAGTCAGTCAGTCAGTCGCCAGTCAGCCAGCCAGCCAGCCAGTCAGCCAGTCAGCCAGTCAGTCAGTCAGTCAGTAAGCGACATTGCCTCGTATTAGATTAGATTAGATTCAATGTATTGTCATTGCACAAGTAGAAGTACAGAGTACAACCAAATGAAGTTGGTGTAACAAGTGCCTTGTTGCCTTGTATAGATAATTACACCCCATCACAAAATACACTTTAATACATTCCACTAATACTCCTAAACGTTTTATTTTATTGATTTAAGTTGATTTCATTCCTTTCGTTTTGTTTTATTGCACTTTTGGGAGTTAAGGCTTTTATTTTGACATCGACACACTTACATTTCCGGTCCTCCGGGACACGCATCTTGCCTGCTTTCCGGTGGTGAGTTAGTCCCACCTGGAACTCCGTGAGGTGAGCACTAATTATTATGTTCAGTGAAAGACTTCGGTCTAAAAGTTGTTAAATATTGTATGTTGCATTCCTAAAACTGTGAAACGAGTTTGTAAATGTAACTACTGTTGTTAATATGTACCTGTGCAGTTGTTATGTGGGAGGTTTGACTGGGTAAAATGCACTTTAATAGCATGTAGGAAGTTTGCACACACGTGCGCTGCTGTTAACATGTAGTTAATGCAGTCACGTCTTTTCTCAACCATAGCTCACGTGCTGCAGTGCAGATGACTATTCCTAATGCTGGTGCATTGTGTTGCCTTTGTAACCTAACAGGTATGTGTGTACAGTAGCTCCCATGTGTCCGTTTTGTATTCAATTGTGTATATTTTTCCAATGTAATTGTATATTAAAATGTGTCATTCTTATGAGCCAGTCCCACCTGGAACTCCGTGAGCTCACGTGCTGCAGTGCAGATGACTATTCCTAATGCTGGTGCATTGTGTTGCCTTTGTAACCTAACAGGAGGGAAATAAAGTCCGTCAACAGTCATCCATGTCTGTCGTCCTTAACACAACGCCGTCAGAGAGTACACCCGACTACACCGGTCACACGTGGTGCCGTTTGACCTCGGACAACGGACAACGCTCGCCTGTCCACCGGGGACGCTGTCTGCACGCCGCTTCTTCATTCAACTGGCTGTGCTGAGTACAACGTCGAACGTTAACGTGTGCGCATAGGATAAGCGCATATGTGATATTGGTTGTTTTTGTTTGATAATAATATGCTATTGATTGTAATTGTAAATATTATTGTAATGATACAGTAATTGGAGACGACACTAGTTGTACAAGACCATTGTATTTTTTTTCTTTTTCTTTCATCTGTTATGTATTGTGAATAGATAGCCTATGGTCTAATGTTCAAAGTTTGAGCAGTAACAAGCGTTGCTATCTAACACATGCCCACTGTAAATATAATTAGGAACTAATTTGTTTATATGGTTGGCTGGTAATGAGATATATATATATATATATATATATTTTTCCCCCCCCCCACCTGTTCTGGTAAATTGTGAATGGATAGCCATACAGTAGCCTACATGTATTCGTGTGTAGTCTAGTGTTTAAAGTCTGAGCAGTAACAAGCGGCCATTTAACACATTCACACATACTTTTCTTTTGTTTATAGCCCTCTAAAGCATTTTTATTTTTAATTCTTGAACATGTCTGAAGCAGGACCACCAGATCTGGAGATGGTGGGTATGATGCCTGTATATGGCAGGGGTCAGTCAGCTCTTATGTGTGGGAGGGGAAGACCTGTGGAACTGAGTCAGTCTACAGTTCGCCAGTCAGTGTTTGAAGCAGTGGGGCCAGTGGCCACATCTACTCCAATCACGCATGGCAATGATGCAGCCCCGCAACTCGCTAGGTCAGAGGATTTAAGCAGCCTCGTCACAGACCTTGCCATACAGATAGGAGAACAAATTGCATCTACTCTGCATGCCATGCACCAGACCAGTTATCAGCCCCAGGTCCCCGTCCCTGAGCCCCAGGTCCCCGCCCCTGAGCCCAAGGTCCCCGCACCCCAACCACAATGTTTTTCTGGGTGTGCAGACATGTCAAGGATGAAAGTGATAGTGCAGGCGGAGACTAAACCACCTCCGTTCTTCAGAGGTGATCGCACTGAGCCAGTCTCCATACATGAGTGGGAAGACATGATGCTAGTGTATCTGTCTAGAGCGAGTTGTAAAACCGACAGAGAATTGTGTGATCTAGTGATGGGCAGGTTGACTGGTAAAGCTAGAGACATAGTGAAGGTGTCACTGCGTAGCCGGCCTGAGTTGTCTGCCAATATGACCCCTGCAGCTGTGTTTGACATTTTAAAGCGTAACTTCAGCGAGCTGACATACTCCAGTATGCCCATGGCCGACTTCTATGCCATGGTTCCCAGGCCTAGTGAGGGAGTGATGGATTACTGGGTCCGGCTGAATAAAGCAATCGATGTTGCAGATGAGTGTCTACGTCGCCGGGGTCGGTGTGTTGATGATGCGAGCGCCGAGGTCGTGATGATGTTGATCACGCACTGCCCAGATCCCAGTCTAGCTATGTCCTTCCAGCTGAAGCCTGTGGAGCAGTGGACTGCAGCTGAGGTCCAGGAGCGTCTAGATGGTTACCAGAGAGACCAAAGGAGATCCAGTTCACGGGCACAGCAGATTAACATCTCGGCATGCAGTCAGAGCCCCATGGCTGGTGGCCCATCCCCTCCTGTCCTGTATGGTGGGGCCCAGCAGTCTTCTGTTGTTGTGCAGTCACAGCAGCCTCCCTCCTTTGGCTCTTTTCATGAACAGCTTGGTGAGCCCCACAGGGTCTTAGCCGCAACGCAGGCCCTCAGCCCTCCTACACCCATCTTAATGACTCCTGCCCCGGCGAGTCCCCCCTCTGTAGACCCTGGCCTTCATCAGGTGGTTGACTTGTTAGACCGTGTGCTCTCACTGTGTTCGGCCTCGCTGGCCCCAGCAGTACAGGCTCAGCCTGGTCAGCCGTCTCGCTCCCACATCCAGCCAAGTAATGGGCAGACGTACCACTCACGCAACCAGGCCAGACCGAGTCAGCAGAGTTACTCGCGCAACCAGGCCAGACCAAGTCAGCAGGGTTATTCGCGCAACCAGGCCAGACCGAATCAGCAGAGTTACCCGCACAACCAGCACGACCCATGCGAAGTGTGTCAAGACAGCAGGCATAACACTTATCAACACTGTATGCTCTATCGGCTGTGCCACCGCTGTTTCCGCCCTGGTCACTATGAGGACTCATGCCCTGGCATCTTCCAGCCATCAGCTGGATCAGCATCTCCCTCCAACAGACCCGCTCAGACCCATCCTGTCAATGCTGCCCCTTTAAACTAGCCAGCCCATGCAATGAGAGGGATAGTATGGGCAAAGTGAATGAAACCCTCGAGAGAGAACCAGACTTAGAAGCCATCTATGTAAACAGCTGCAGATTACTTCCAGAAAACGAAACAGCCATCTTTGTTGGGTCACAGAGAGTGAACGGAGCTAGTGAACTGTTTTATGCTCCAGTGTTAGTCAGTGACAAGTACACATTGAGGGGGATGTTGGATTCTGGTAGTATGTCATGCACGCTCAGTGAGGAAGGTGAACAAAAGTTACAAACCGCTGGTGTTCTCCCTCGTGTCCAGCCGGCACCTGTGAATGTGGTGCTGGTTGGTTGTGGTGGCTTGACTACTCGACCAAAGTGTGTCTATGATTTGGAGATTGAAGTTTGTGGGTCAAAGTTTGTGGTTCCTACGTTGGTTGTGCCAGGTCAGAGAGACGAGTTTATAATTGGCACTAATGTAATCAAGTCCGTTCTCCAAAGGCTGAAGTCGACTGAAAAGTACTGGGAGCTTGTGTCCTGCAGAAACAGAGACCCTGAGTGTGAGAAGTTCCTTGAGCTCTTAAGCTGCACCTCCCGCTGGTCGGGCCCAGACCCGCCCGGGGTGATAGGCACAGTGAAGCTATGCCAGGCGGTTACCCTCCTCCCTCAGCAGGAGTATCTAGTGTGGGGGAAGCTACCAGCCAGTGCACATGTGTCTCCTGGGAGTACAGTCATTGTGGAGCCCACCTCAGCGAGGTCGGCCCCTCGCAACATCATAGTGGGGAGAGTGGTGACTCCCATGTGGGGCGACCGCTGGGTCCCCATGAAGGTCTTGAACCCGACACAGAGCCCCATCACACTCCGTCGTAATGCCAAACTGGCTGATGTCTCACCTTGTCTTGCTGTTGAAGATCTGTCCATCACTCAGGGCCTGTGTCAGCAGCAGTCTGGTGTCTCCAGCTCCTCCGCCTCTCCTGGCTCTTCGTTAGATGCTGAGCAGATGTTGGCCGACTGTGGACTGGAGGACGTGAACATCAAGTCATGTGATGTGTCTCCTGATGGGAAGAAGAGGCTAGCTGACCTACTGGTGACGTATCAAGATGTCTTCTCCAAGGACAAGCTGGACTGTGGAAAGGTCAAAGACTTTGTGCACCGTATCCACCTCTCGGACGACCGTCCGTTCCGCCTGCCCTTTAGGCGTGTCCCCCCAGCTGACTATCACAAACTGAGAGAGGTGTTGACTGAGATGGAGGTGAAGGGGATAATCTCCAAGTCGATGAGCGAGTATGCCTCACCTCTGGTCATGGTGTGGAAGAAGAATGGAGACCTCAGGATCTGTACGGATTTCCGCTGGCTCAACGCAAAGACCGTCAAAGATGCTCATCCGTTGCCCCATCAGTCCGACTGCCTTGCTGCCCTTGGTGGGAACGCTTTCTTTAGCACCATGGATCTGACCTCAGGGTTCTACAACGTCCCTCTCCATGTGTCTGACCGGCGGTACACTGCCTTCACAACACCACTGGGCTTGTACGAGTACAACAGACTCCCGCAAGGCCTGTGCAACAGTCCGGCATCTTTCATGCGTATGATGCTCGGCATCTTTGGCGACCTCAACTACTCCAGCCTCTTGTGCTACTTGGACGACCTGCTGGTGTTTGCGCCGTCTGAGGAGGAGGCGTTGAAGCGATTGGAGGTGGTCTTCTGCAGACTCAGAGTGAACAACCTCAAGCTCTCGCAGAAGAAATGTAACTTCTTACAGAGGTCGGTCAGGTTCCTGGGTCATGTGGTCGATGCCAGTGGAGTCTCTGTCGACCAAGAGAAGGTCTCCGTCATCTCTGGCTTCCAGAGAGAGGATCTGATGGAGTCGGATGGCCGCACTCCCGCTCCGAAGAGAGTGAGATCCTTCCTCGGCATGGTGTTGTATTACCAAAATTTCATACATGGCTGCTCCAGTATAGCCAAGCCCCTCTTTGCCTTGACAGCTGGCCAGAAGAGAAAAGGGAAGACCAGTGCTGGTCGTACGAGAGCCGGTACGTTCCGGAAGCTGACTCCTGAGGACTGGACTCCCGCCTGTGAGACGGCGTTTGAGGAGCTCAAGAGGGCGCTCGTCGAATGTGTAGTGCTGGCTCACCCAGACTTTGAGAGGCCGTTCATCCTCTCCACTGACGCGTCGTTGGACGGTATTGGAGCAGTGCTCTCTCAAGTCCCTGTCGGGGAGGAGAAGGCCAGACCAATCGCCTTTGCGAGCAAGTCGCTCAGCCGCAGTCAAGCGAACTATCCTGCCCACAGACTGGAGTTCCTGGCCCTCAAATGGTCAGTGTGTGACAAATTCAGTCACTGGCTCAAGGGTCACAAGTTCACTGTGTGGACTGATAATAATCCACTCACGTACATCATGACCAAGCCTAAACTTGACGCATGCGAGCAGCGCTGGGTGTCCAAGCTGGCCCCTTACTGCTTCGACATCAAGCATGTGCCTGGGAGGCTGAATACAGTGGCCGATGCGCTGAGCAGAGATCCCTTCGTGAGGCCGCTCAGCCGGCGTCTCTTGACCGAGCCTTACTCCGCTCTTCTGGAGCAGGTGTGTGATGTGGAGAACAGGGGGGTGCAGGATATCTTCCGTCTGACATGCCAGCCCCAAGCTCTAGTGACCCCTTCTGGATGTGCGGTTGCTGATGTGTCCATGTCGGCGGATGAGACCTCCACGGTGCTTTCCTCCCAGGAAGACTGGGACTCTGCGCCAAGACACAGGGCAGTATCTATGGCGGGTCACCTGTCCACTGTTGTCACTGCCGACCACGACGCAGTCTCCTCCTTGTCGTTGGCCGATCTGCAGGCCCGCCAGCGAAAAGACGCCACCGTCTCCAGAGTCATCTTTTACGTTGAAAGGGGCCGCAGACCCTCCAGACGCGAGCGCTGCTATGAAGATCAGCCCGCCTTGAGGATGCTGAAGCAGTGGGAGAGGCTCGCTATGCAGAACGGCATATTGTACAGGGTTACGAAGGACCACATGACCAGGCACAAGAGGTTCCAGTATGTTCTGCCTGAGTCCTTGAAGTCGGAGGCGCTGTCTGGAGTGCATGACTTGGCTGGTCACCAAGGTCAACCTAGAACGCTGTCTCTCGTACGTCAGCGTTTCTACTGGTATGACATGGAGAAGGATGTGCGGGGCCATGTGAGGAACTGTCCCAGATGCGTACTCAGCAAGACTCCAGAGCCGGCGGCCAGAGCCCCTCTGGAGAGCATAATAACCTCTGCACCACTGGAGCTGGTGTGCATCGACTTCTGGTCAGCTGAAGATAATAACAACAAGTCTGTGGATGTTCTGGTCATAACTGACCACTTTACAAAGCTGGCCCACGCCTTCCCCTGCAAAGACCAAACCGCGAAGAAGGTTGCTAAAAAGCTGTGGGACAACTATTTCTGTGTGTATGGCTTCCCACAGCGCCTGCATTCGGACCAAGGAGCGAACTTCCAGAGTGAGTTGATGGCGGAGCTGCTGGAGTTAGCAGGGGTCACGCAGTCCCGGACCACTCCGTATCACCCTATGGGGAATGGTGGCACTGAGAGATTCAATCGGACCCTGGGTGGAATGCTGCGCTCCCTGCCATCGGAGTCTAAGCACAGATGGCCCCAGATGGTCCAGAGCCTGACCTTCGCCTACAATTGTACACAGCATGAGACGACTGGCTTTGCCCCCTTTTACCTGATGTTCGGGAGGGTCCCGCGTCTGCCAGTTGATCTGCTGTTTAAGAATGTGCTCCAGGACGAGGTGGTCTGTGACTATGATGCCTATGTGAAGTCCCTGGCGGCCGATCTCCAGTCTGCTATGCTGTTGGCCCAGAGGCACACCTCAGTGGAACAGGGGCATCAGGCTGACCAGTACAACAAAAAGATGAAGGGCTTGCCCCTCTCGGTGGGTGATCGGGTCCTGGTGGCGAACAAGGGCGCCAGAGGGAAGCGGAAGCTGGCGGACAAATGGGAGCCGGACGTCTACACCGTCATCGCTTCCAGACCACAGTGCCACATATATCGGATCAGAGACCGGACTGGGCGGGAGAAGACAGTCCACAGAAACCTCCTGCTTCAGGTCAACTTCCTCCCCTTGGACGGGTCATTTGATGAGGGTCTAGCCGCGGACAGCGACACCTGTGCGCCTGGTGAAGCCTCCCTCTCAGTCATGCCTGAAGCTAGTGCCTCAGACGCGGACGGTGTGGCGGCTGAGCCTTCCATGGGAGATGGACCTGATGGGGGTCGCACCGCATCATGGGTGCAAGAGGGAGCCTCCCTCTCAGTCATGCCTGAAGCTAGCGCCTCAGACGTGGACAGTGTGGCAGCAGAGCCTTCCATGGGAGATGGGGATCGCACCGCATCATGGGTGCAAGAGCAGTCTTCAGTGGAGAGTGAGGATGACGGGCTATGTCCGTATTCCCCCCAGGGGATGTCCCCTGCTCTGAGTGAGCTTCCAGTGGCAAGTGCCGCCAGTCCCCCACTGTTGCTTGCTCCACCGAGTTCCCCCCCTGCTGTAGTCCAGCATGATGACAGTGTTGTGTCCACACAACCAGGGCGTACTCCTGAGCTAATGAGTGTCAGTGTGCCTGGTCGGAGCCAGGGTCCACAGACCACTGAACACTACACGTCCAGGTTCGGTAGGGTCATCAAGCCAGTCTTTCGGCTGATAGAGACAATGGTCCAACTTGAGAGTTTGATGGGCTTCGAGCCGCAAGCCTCTATCAAACGTGTGTGAGGTTAGCTGCAGTGTTGTGTATGGCGCTTACGGCCTGATACAGTGTCCTTTGTGGTGATAAGGAGTAACAGTTTTATTTATGTGTATGTGCCCTCGTCATGGTATGGTCAAGTGTAGCTGGATGGTGTATAAGGCACCGTCGTTATCCCTGGAGGTATGGTGGGAGTTGGCCACTCCTGGTGCCCTCCTGGCCTTTTATTAGGTGACAGGTATCGTTGGATTGTTCCGCAGTGTGTGGTTCTCATAGTAAGCTTGTGACTAGTGTGACACGAGGTAGGCACAGTTTTTTTATTCGATGTAGGTGTAATTCTGTGGGGTGAATGTAACAAGTGCCTTGTTGCCTTGTATAGATAATTACACCCCATCACAAAATACACTTTAATACATTCCACTAATACTCCTAAACGTTTTATTTTATTGATTTAAGTTGATTTCATTCCTTTCGTTTTGTTTTATTGCACTTTTGGGAGTTAAGGCTTTTATTTTGACATCGACACACTTACATTTCCGGTCCTCCGGGACACGCATCTTGCCTGCTTTCCGGTGGTGAGTTAGTCCCACCTGGAACTCCGTGAGGTGAGCACTAATTATTATGTTCAGTGAAAGACTTCGGTCTAAAAGTTGTTAAATATTGTATGTTGCATTCCTAAAACTGTGAAACGAGTTTGTAAATGTAACTACTGTTGTTAATATGTACCTGTGCAGTTGTTATGTGGGAGGTTTGACTGGGTAAAATGCACTTTAATAGCATGTAGGAAGTTTGCACACACGTGCGCTGCTGTTAACATGTAGTTAATGCAGTCACGTCTTTTCTCAACCATAGCTCACGTGCTGCAGTGCAGATGACTATTCCTAATGCTGGTGCATTGTGTTGCCTTTGTAACCTAACAGGTATGTGTGTACAGTAGCTCCCATGTGTCCGTTTTGTATTCAATTGTGTATATTTTTCCAATGTAATTGTATATTAAAATGTGTCATTCTTATGAGCCAGTCCCACCTGGAACTCCGTGAGCTCACGTGCTGCAGTGCAGATGACTATTCCTAATGCTGGTGCATTGTGTTGCCTTTGTAACCTAACAGGAGGGAAATAAAGTCCGTCAACAGTCATCCATGTCTGTCGTCCTTAACACAACGCCGTCAGAGAGTACACCCGACTACACCGGTCACATTGGCATCTAAGGAGTGCAAAGGAGCAGTAGAGTACATTGCTGTATACAGTATAACATGTGAATATGTGGAGTATATATGACAAAGCTACGGAGTAAATATGCTAAACAAATGTGTACAGTATTACATACAGAGTGATACGAGTATATATATTGTAGTATCCTCAAGAATATGTGCATAATCTTGTGTAATTCTTGCAATTGTACATATCTAATTTACATGATTAGAAGAATTATGACAAACTTTATATTACCAGCTATACGTTAATATAATGAACCAAGTTCACATTGACTGTGAGATGGAGAATTGATTAGACAGGAAGTTAAGAGCGGAACCATGTAGTTCAGGTGATGCGCCAGGTCCCCCTATAGGTGACGGTTTCCGCCCTCTCACATTAGAGGAGTCTTGGAGTTACTGTACAGTAAACTGAGCAACATGTGTCTTCATTTCTATTGATCATATCCTATGCTTTCAGGTCAGTACACTGCAACTTGTTCCTGTTTGCGGACGACTCAGCCCTGCTGGTCTCTGACAAGAACAAGTTACAGGTTGAAAAAACCCTCAGCTCGGAACTAGGCAAAATCTGCATATGGCTCGCTGATAACAAACTATCATTACACATGGGCAAAACAGAGTCCATTCTCTTCGGTTCAAATAACAAACTCAGCAAGACCGACGGCTTCTCAGTTACAGTGGGTGACAATATTGTCACAATGAAAGAAGATATTACCTACCTGGGTTCAATCCTAGAGGCAAATCTTTCCTGTGACAAAATGGCATCCAATGTAATAAAAAAAGTCAACCAACGAACTCGATTCTTGTACCGGATCTCCTCACTGGTAAACAAGAATACCCTGAAGACTCTGGCAGGAGCACTCATTCAAGGGTACTACGACTATGCTTGCACCTCATGGTACCAAAGCACCTCAAAGGCGCTAAAAACAAAATTACAAACATCTCAAAACAAACTGGTCAGACTACTGCTTGACCTTACTCCTAGAACCCACCTCACCCCTGCCCACTTTGACAACCTAGGATGGCTTAGAGTAGACGACAGAGTACAGCAACTTGCAATGGGCCTGGTCTACAAGATACACTACACGACCAAGGTACCCATGTACATGGCAAAATACTTCCCAAAGGTCAGTGAATACCACGATCACAACACCAGAGGGAGCTCCACAAATCATGTTAAACCCAGATTCGGCTCAAACAAGGGACTAAACACGTTTCGCAATTATGCCACATCAATGTGGAACGCACTACCCAAAGCTGTAAAGGAATGTGAATCACTACCCACTTTCAAAAACACTCTCAAAAAACACCTACGGGAGACTGCAATTCGAAACTGGCCCCTGTAAATGTCCTAACACAACCCCCTCCAATGTACAGTAAAAATGACCAAGTATGGTCTTGTCAATATTCCAATGTACAGTGTTGCTTGTACAGTTGTACAGTGTCCCCCACCCACCCCTCCTACCCAACCTCCCCCCACTCCTACCCAACCTCCCCCCCACCCACCCAACCACCTCCAATGTACAGTTTCTACGTCAAATGTATATACTTCTTTTCTGGACTCTTTTCGTATCACAAACAGTAATGTATTTGCAAATCTGGTATGTCATAAATGTATAGATGTAGCAGTACTGTCTATCTGTATGTCATATTATGTTACGATGAATTGAAAATGGGGGACCCTGATGTAAACAAGACGAAAGTCTTTCTCTGGTCTGCATCCCCTTAATAATTGTATGTATTGAGCTGTACTGTACTGTACCCATTCTGCAATCTGTTAATAAAGTTTTCAATCAATCAATCAATCAATCAATCAAAAGTACCGAAAACACTATCGTTTAACGTTAGGTGAAATGAGTAACAAGAATTGTGAAATGAGTTGAATGTTTAACAACGTCAGTAAGAATATAAAATATGTTATGTGCACGCACATTTTGCCAGTGTTAGCGAAGATAATGGAGAAAATAGTGTTTACACAAATTCAGAGTTACTTCAATGACAATGAATTGAATACTGATTTTCAGCATGCCTATAGGGATGGTTACTCAACAGCGACAGCGTTGACACAGCTAGTAGATGATTGTCTAATGGATATTGATAGAAAGAAATTAGCAGGATCAGTGATGTTAGACTTCAGTGCAGCATTTGATGTTATGGATCATGAAATACTACTGGAGAAACTTAAAGACTATGGCTTTGCTTCATCGTCAGTTTCATGGATAACTAGCTACTTATACAGTAGAAAACAGAGTATTTTTTAACGGAAGCCTATCTGAAGCGAAAAATGTTAAGTATGGAATTCCGCAGGGAAGCTGCCTTGGACCTCTGTTATTCACCATTTATACAAATGATTTGCCGTTAATTTTAGAGAAAGCAAAGGTGGCTATATATGCGGATGATACAACCCTGTACATGGCATCCTCCTCTGTGGAAGATCTGGGTGTGACACTAAATAAAGAGCTACAAAAAGTAGAAGAGTGGATTAGAGCAAATAGAATGGTTTTAAACATAGCAACAAAGTGTATTTTAATGGGTTCACACCATATGCTAATTGCTAATCCAAAATTAAAAATAATAATGGGGGGAACTGAAATTGAACAGGTAGAAGAAGCAAAGCTACTAGGTATAACATTGGACAGTCATCTGAACTGGTCAACGCATATAAATAACATAACAAAAAAGATGGGGAGAGGGCTGGTTTTAATTAGAAGATGTGCAGAATTCCTAACTCCAGAGTCGGTGATCCATATTATCCAGGCTCTGATCCTTTCACATCTGGATTACTGTCCGGGGATCTGGGGAAGTTGTGAGGATTCGCCGTTTCCCTGGACCTTTATTCCCTGTCTCCTCACCTCACCAGCCCCCACCCTTGTGAGAACTTTTGCCTGCCTCCTACTCTTCACCAGCCCCCACCCTTGGACATTCTGTTCCTCTACCTTCACGCACCTGTTGGGAGTTTGCAATCACCTCGGGAGAGTACATAGGTTGCAGACTCCCCTCCAGTCCTTGTCGGGTCGTTCTTGTTACTACAATCTACTGCCGCGTCTCCGGCGTGAGACGTCGTGCCACCCCTGTACATCACCACCTGTCGCCGTTTGCCTGGAGTGGGACGCCGTCTTCGCTCTCTAATTCTCTACGGGAGGTTTTCCAGTGTTCCCACTCCAGACGTCAAGGCGGCTCGCCATCGCTCCCGATTCCACGGGAGGACGGCATGTTCCCATCCCGGTCCCCCTTTGTTCTGCGCTGCCCGTCTGCAGCATCCGAGGAGGATCCCGTGCCAGGCCTCCGCCGTCGGGCCCCTGTTACCGTGCCAGGCCTCCGCCGTCGGAACCCTGTCCTCATCCCTGTAAGCAGCTCTGGCCCTCGCCCTGTCCAAGGCCTTAACCCTGTTCTCTGTCCCTGTCTCCAGCCCGCCTCTCCGGGCCTCTGTCCCTGTCCCCCTCTCCAGTGCCCCTGGTCCTGGCTCTGACACTTAGCCCTGGTCCTTAGCCCTGGCCCTTAGCCTTAGTCCCTTAGCCTGTTCGCCTCTTAAAGGCACAGTGCCGCATTTTCCATATTTCCTTTACTCTAGTGTTTTTGTGTTCTCCCTTAAAGGGACTGTGCCGCTTTTTGTTATGTAAGAAATAAATGCCCTGTTTTGGCTTACTCTCATACCTGTCTAGTGTTGTGCGATTGGGGTCGGTTACAAACCATAACAGTACGACCCGACCCGTCGACGACCCCAGCCAGCACAGACAGTGTATGTGAGTTAGCCCCTGTTAGTTCCCTCTAACCCACTCTAGCTCCCTCTAGCTCCCCCTAGTTCCCCTGTTAGTTCCCCTGTTAGTTCCCCTGTTGACTCCCCTGTTAGCTCCCCTGTTAGCCTCGTTAGCTCCCCTGTTAGCTACCCTGTTCCCCACAGCTAGGACTGTCCTTCCAGCTAGCTTGTTCTCCTTTGCTAGTCCAGCCCTGTCTGCTAGCCTAGCTCCGGCAGCTAGCGCAGCCTCTATGCTAATGTAGCAGTACAGCTAGCATAGGCCCTGTAGCTAGCAATGCTCTGGCAGCTACCCTGTCCCTCTGCTAGCCCCACTTTAGGTGTACAGTAGCTTCCCCTGCTAGCATGGCCCATTTTTTTTTGTTTGTTTGTTTTGTCTTGTCCCCTGCCCCGCTGTCTGGTTTTTTGGTCGCCCGGTGGCTCCCGTGGAGGGGGAGGTACTGTGAGGATTCGCCGTTTCCCTGGACCTTTATTCCCTGTCTCCTCACCTCACCAGCCCCCACCCTTGTGAGAACTTTTGCCTGCCTCCTACTCTTCACCAGCCCCCACCCTTGGACATTCTGTTCCTCTACCTTCACGCACCTGTTGGGAGTTTGCAATCACCTCGGGAGAGTACATAGGTTGCAGACTCCCCTCCAGTCCTTGTCGGGTCGTTCTTGTTACTACAATCTACTGCCGCGTCTCCGGCGTAAGACGTCGTGCCACCCCTGTACATCACCACCTGTCGCCGTTTGCCTGGAGTGGGACGCCGTCTTCGCTCTCTAATTCTCTACGGGAGGTTTTCCAGTGTTCCCACTCCAGACGTCAAGGCGGTTCGCCATCGCTCCCGATTCCACGGGAGGAAGGCGTCTCTTCGTGATCCTCGTTCCTGGGGTGAGGCTCGTCGTCGCTCCCTAGTATTCCACGGGAGGACGGCGTGTTCCCATCCCGGTCCCCTGGGACCCCTTTGTTCTGCGCTGCCCGTCTGCAGCATCCGAGGAGGATCCCGTGCCAGGCCTCCGCCGTCGGGCCCCTGTTCCCGTGCCAGGCCTCCGCCGTCGGAACCCTGTCCTCATCCCTGTAAGCAGCTCTGGCCCTCGCCCTGTACAAGGCCTTAACCCTGTTCTCTGTCCCTGTCTCCAGCCCGCCTCTCCGGGCCTCTGTCCCTGTCCCCCTCTCCAGTGCCCCTGGTCCTGGCCCTGACACTTAGCCCTGGTCCTTAGCCCTGGCCCTTAGCCTTAGTCCCTTAGCCTGTTCGCCTCTTAAAGGCACAGTGCCGCATTTTCCATATTTCCTTTACTCTAGTGTTTTTGTGTTCTCCCTTAAAGGGACTGTGCCGCTTTTTGTTATGTAAGAAATAAATGCCCTGTTTTGGCTTACTCTCATACCTGTCTTGTGTTGTGCGATTGGGGTCGGTTACAAACCATAACAGAAGTGCTGGAATAGAAAAACTGGGAAAACTACAAATGACACAGAACAAAGCAGCACACCTTGCTCTGAATTGTAGGAAAAGGTCAAACATAGTAAGCATGCATGAAAAACTGTCATGGTTAATGGTAGAACAAAGACTAAATGTAAATATCATAATGTTTTTTAGAAATATATATAAGAACAAAAAACCTGCTTGTCTATATGATGAGATACAATTCACAATCAACAGACACAGTTACTCCACCAGGCATGTGTCAATGGAAAGATGTACTGTAAAGATGCCAAGAACAAATGCAATGAAAAGGACTGTGATGTATAGAGCCATGACTGCATGGAATTCCTTACCACCTGCACTAACTAGGGTTGAAGACAAACAGACATTTAAAAAACACCTTAAACATCATATAAGAAAGAGTGGTACTGTCAGTTAAGTAAACATAGTGGGTGATTGAGAAGATGGGTATGGGTGATTGTTGAACTTAGATTTTTAATATATTTGTATATTGTATTGAGATGTATTGTTGTGCTTTAAGTGAACATATATGCCTTGAAACATGATTGAGTAGATGGTGATGATGTGTGATTGGTGAACTTAGATATTTTATTATATAATATTTTTAGGTGTTATTGAGGT
The DNA here is from genome assembly GCF_963971535.1 of Notolepis coatsorum. Taxonomy (NCBI): domain Eukaryota; kingdom Metazoa; phylum Chordata; class Actinopteri; order Aulopiformes; family Paralepididae; genus Notolepis; species Notolepis coatsorum. The sequence goes on from NC_140177.1 coordinate 46,034,211, forward strand.
GTATTGTATTGTTTTATTGTATTGTATTGTATTAATTGTATTGTATTGATTTTATTGTATTGTATTGATTTGTGTGGACCCCAGTAATAGTAGCCTATGCCTGTGGCAATGGCTAATGGGGATCCGAATAAACTAAACTAAACCATTTGGACGGACCATAAGAACTTGACGTACATCCGTGCATCCAAGCGCCTCAACGGCCGGCAGGCAAGGTGGGCCAGCTTCCTCAGTCGGTTCGACTTCTCGTTGACTTTTCGCCCTGGGTCCCGCAACACGAAGGCCGACTCTCTGTCCCGGTTACACTCCAAGGGGGCTCCAACCACTGAGGATCCGACTCCCATCCTCCCAGAGGTCAGGGTGGTGGGAGTGGTCACCTTGGGCATCGAGACCGTGGTCAGGCGTGCCCTACGTTTCCATCCCGCTCCCAGCAACGTACCTGTTCGTCGCCTCTTCGTCCCCGACTCAGTCCGGTCCCGGGTTCTCCAATGGGGCCATACCAGCCGGTTTGCCTGCCACCCCGGCGTTCACCGCACTTTCTCCTTCCTGGCTCGTCGATTCTGGTGGCCCACCATGAGGAACGACGTCAAGGAGTTTGTTCTGGCCTGCACGGTCTGCGCCCGCAGCAAGGCCTCCCACCAGGCACCCTCCGGTCTATTACAGCCACTTCCCATTCCGAGCCGCCCTTGGTCCCATGTGGCGTTGGACTTCGTCACGGGTCTTCCACCGTCCCAGGGAAACAGTCCTTCTGACTGTGGTGGACCGGTTCAGCAAGGGGGTCCACCTTGTGGCCCTTCCCAAGCTTCCCTCAGCTTCCGAGACAGCGGACCTCCTGACAAGCCACGTGTTCCGCCTCCATGGTTTCCCCCAGGACGTCGTCTCGGACCGGGGTCCCCAGTTCACTTCCCAGGTATGGCGGGCCTTTTGCAAGGGATTGGGGGCAACTGTTAGTCTTTCGTCTGGTTACCATCCCCAGACTAACGGACAAACAGAGAGGATGAACCAGAGCGTGGAGTCTGCTCTCCGTTGTGTTGCCGCCGAGAGACCTGCTTCCTGGAGCCGGTTCCTCCCCTGGGTCGAGTACGCCATCAACTCCCTGTTCAGTTTCGCCACCGGCCTCTCGCCATTCGAGGTATCCCTGGGCTACCAACCCCCTCTTTTCCCTGCACAGGAGTCGGAAGTGGCAGTTCCCTCCGTGCAGGAGCATCTCGACCGGTGTCGTCAAGTCTGGGAGATCACCAGGACAGCGCTGCTCCGGGCATCGGAGCGCGCCAGTCGGGGAGCTAACCGACGCCGGATCCCTGCGCTGACGTACCAACCTGGGCAGAGGGTATGGTTGTCCTCCAAGGATCTTCCGCTTCGATCCACGGCCAAGAAGCTTAACCCCCGGTTCGTCGGTCCTTTTGAGATCCAGAAGGTGCTCAGTCCCACGGTGGTGAGTCTTAAGCTTCCTGCGTCCATGCGCATTCATCCCGTTTTTCATGTGTCCCGGGTTAAGCACGTCTCTCTCAGTCCCCTGATGCCTCCTGCTCCAGATCCGCCTCCTCCCGAGATGGTGGACGGACACCCCCAATGGAAGGTCCGTCAGCTCATGGACGTCCGACGGCGGGGACGGGGGTTCCAGTACCTGGTGGACTGGGAGGGATACGGTCCGGAGGAACGGAGCTGGGTCTCCCGCTAGCTCATCATGGACCCCGCCCTGGTCACCGACTTCCATCGGTCCCATCCGGGGAAGCCGAGGCCGGGCGGGTCGCCGGGTGGCTCCCGTGGAGGGAGGGGTACTGTGAGGATTGGTCCAATACTGCACGCTTCCAGGTACCAATTGCACTCACGCACCTGAAGTGAGTTTCAAATCAGCTTGGTGGAGCCCTTATATACTCTGGGGTTCTGTACGTTCTGTGTCGGGTCGTTTTGGCTTACCACTAGCTGCTGCTTGTTTCCTCCCGTGTTGTTCCCCGTCTGTTCTCCAGAACGTCTTTGGAAGTCGCCGCTGTTTGCTCCTCTCTGCCATCCGTTGGATCTGTGCCTCGTAGCCCGCTTTGCGCAATTGCGCCTTGGTGAGTTTTTGGAAACGTACTTTTTTGGGATGCTCTGTTTTTTCCTCGCATTTTCCGGGACATAGCAAGATGGCGCCGCTATGCCCGGTCGCCTGTCTGTTCGCTCCGTCGAGATTGTGCTTACTTTTGTTAATATTTATAGTTTTAAGAGTTTTGTCTGTACCAACAGTAGGTGCATTTAATGTGTATGACCGTCAGTCACTTATAGACATCGGATTACGGGAAACTTACCGATTGGATTACTCCCTGAATCAGCTTTCCGAACCGCAGCAATGGCCTTTGGAGATTCTCAAAACAATGGGACCAGATCCTGATCCCAGGAACAAAGGAATCACCAGGCGGCGAGGGAAGAGAGCTGGGATCCGTAACAGGCTGAGATCCAGACGACACCGAACACCACTACCCAGTATATTGCTAGCCAATGTACAATCAATTGACAATAAACTGGATGACATCCGAGCAAGGATTCAATACCAAAGAGACGTTAGAGACTGTAACGTTCTCTGCTTCACCGAGACGTGGTTGACGCCGGACGTCCCAGACCACGCCATACAACCGGCCGAACACTTCTTCATCCACCGCAAGGACAGATCAGCATTGTCCAGCAAACAATGTGGAGGAGGTATTGCCTTCATGTTTAACAACAATTGGAGCGATCCAGCTAACGTGAAGGAATTATCGAACCACTGCTGCCCAGACCTGGAATATATAACCATCAAGTGTCGTCCTTTCTTCCTCCCGAGGGAGTTAACGGCGATCATCCTTGTAGGAGTGTATATTCCACCGCAAGCCAGCAATAGTGCCGCGCTCTCCAGGCTTCACGACGAGGTAAACAAACTCCAGGCAGCGAACGCTAATGCCGCCATCATAGTGGTGGGTGATTTCAATAGCGCCAATCTGAGAAAGGTATTACCTGACTTCTATCAGCATGTGACTTGTAACACCAGAGGCGGTAACATCCGAGATCACTGTTACACGCAATTCAAAGGTGGATACAAGGCTCATTCTGCTAGTGGCTTTGGTAAATCAGATCACGCGTCCATTTTCCTTTCACCAAAGTACAAACAAAGAATCAAAAGCACTCCCGTAGTCTCGCGAGAGGTGCAGAAATGGGATTTGACGTCAGAGGAGACGCTACAGGCTGCGTTTGACTGCACAGACTGGAGCGTGTTCCGCGACACAGATAACATTCATGTCTACACGGAGACAGTGCTGGACTATGTTCGTACTATGGTGGAAGAAACAATCCCCACTACCAAAATGAGAGTTTACCCAAATCAAAAACCCTGGGTAGACAAATCCGTCCGTGAAGCTCTGAGAGCGCGCACCAAAGCATACAACGACGGCCTAGTGGCAGGCAACATGAATGACCACAAGGTGGCGCGATACAACGTAAGGAGGACAGTGACAGAGGCCAAACGACGCTACAAGGATAAAATTGAACTCCAGTTTGAACAGGCTGACTCTAGAGCTATGTGGCAGGGGCTCAAAACGATGACAGACTACAAAGGCGCCTCCCTCAAACTGAACAGTGACATCTCCTTAGCAAATGACCTCAATACCTTCTATGCGAGGTTTGATGCTGGTAATAACAACACCAGCCCACAAGCCACGGCAATGGGGGGGGGGGGGTCGGCTGCTGATGGAGACGCAGTGTTCAGGGTAACAGAGCATGAGGTGAGGCGGACCTTTAAAAAAGTGAATATCAGGAAGGCAGCAGGTCCGGACGGCATCCCCGGCCGCGTCCTAAAAGTCTGTGCCGACCAACTGGCCCCAGTATTCACTGACATATTTAACCTGTCCTTAGAACAGGCTGTCATCCCCACCTGCCTGAAGAAGTCCACTATTATCCCTGTACCCAAAAAATCCAAGCCTGCTTGCCTCAACGACTACCGCCCTGTAGCTCTCACCTCCATAGCCATGAAGTGCTTTGAGAAGCTAGTAAAGGGCTACATCTGCTCCTCCCTCCCCATCAACATGGACCCCCTGCAATTTGCATACCGCCCCAACAGGTCCACGGAGGACGCCATAGCCCATGTGCTGCACACAGCAGCATCACACCTGGACAAGAGGCAGGGGAACTATGTGAGAATGCTATTCATCGACTACAGCTCGGCATTCAATACCATAGTCCCCTCCATACTCATAGCCAAGCTCAGGGACCTGGGCTTGAACTATGACCTCTGCCAGTGGGTCTTGGACTTCCTGACTGGCAGACCCCAGGTGGTGAGAGCAGGCAACTGCACCTCCTCATCCATCACCCTCAACATAGGGGCCCCCCAGGGCTGTGTTCTGAGTCCCCTCCTCTACTCCCTGTACACACACGACTGTGTGGCTCAGCGGAGTAGCAATACAATCATCAAATTTGCTGACGACACAGTGGTGGTGGGCCTGATCTCTGCCAACGACGAGAGGGCCTACCTGGAAGAGGTCAAGGTCCTGGCGGGATGGTGCCAGGAAAACAGCCTCTCCCTGAACGTCAGCAAAACAAAGGAGATGATTGTGGACTTCAGGAGGTCGGGGGTCAAGGACTACAGCCCCCTCAGCATCGACGGGGCACCGGTTGAGAGAGTCAACAGCTTTAAGTACCTCGGAGCCTACATATCCGAGGACTTGACATGGACCACACACATTGACAGTGTTGTGAAGAAGGCACGACAACGCCTCTACTTCCTCAGGCGCCTAAGGAAGTTCCAAGTCAGTCAGAAGATCCTTAAGAACTTCTACTCATGTACAATAGAGAGCATCTTGACTGGCAACATCACCTCCTGGTTTGGGAATAGCACTGCACAAGACCGAAGCAGACTACAAAGAGTGACACGTTCAGCCGAACGCACAATTGGAGGGGGGCTCCCCACCCTCCAGAACATTTACAACAAGCGTTGCAAGGGCAAGGCTAAGAGAATCATTAAAGACTCCAGTCACCCGAACAACTGCCTCTTTGAACTGCTGCGGTCAGGCAAGCGATACCGGAGTCTCAAGGCGGGCACAGAAAGACTCAGAAGAAGCTTCTATCCCCAGGCCATCAGGCTGCTAAACGAACAATGAACACTACACAACAACAACCACCAAACGCACATAGCACACACATCCACACGCACACACTCACTTTAAACAAACACACTGTAGCACCCACTACACACACTTTATAGCACACACCCACTTTAAACAAACACACTGTAGCACCCACTCCCCACACTTTATATTTATTGATGAAGGATTGCACTACAACTCGTACACCTTACTGTAAATTGTACCTAAATTGTACCTCATCCCATTTCTGCTTTGCACTATATAGTACTGTACATTAGTACACTGCATAGTATTGTATATTATATGGTAACTCAGTTACGTCTATTCTGCATCGAACATTGTACATATCTCTATACCGAACACTGTGACCTCATTTTCTTCTTCTAAATTACATGCTATACTATGTTATTTGATACTATCTTGTCTAGCACAGTCTCTGGAGCGTAACAGTAAGAAGCATTTTGTATGAAAGTATTCTGTACTTCTGTATGACAACTATTAAAGAAACTTGAACTTGACTCGGGACCTTTCTGTTTTTTGTGTGTTTTGGTAAACACTGAAGATGTGTCGCTTGTGTTAGTACTGGACTCAGCTAAATAATACTGGACTGCCTCGTATTCCATACGCTCGTTTATTGATATTCTCTCTCTCTCTGTTCCTCCCCGAGTTGGATCTCTGTTTCCTCCCCGAGTGGATGTCCAAGTAGCTGCAGAGCCGCAGAGTCAGGGGCGCAACCCTTTTACCCTGGTGGTTCTTAGGGGGGCCATTTTGTTTAGTATTGTTGAGAATTTGGTTTTGAAACCAAGCCATGTTTCTTTAACCAGTGTACCATTGAGTTCATCTGACCAGTCCAGGCTCTCCAGTTCAAGGTTAAAGGCCTCGCTAGAGTAGGTTTTGAGGTCTCTAGATGTGACTGTTTTGTGACAGCCAGCCTTTTGTTTTAGCTTTTTGCGGGTACAGAATATCATATAATGATCACTTAACCCACATGCTATAACCCCTTTATTGGAGATCTTGGACTTGTCAGAGGTCATGATGAGGTCAATGGTAGTCTGAGTTGACTCACATACACGTGTGGGTTGGGTGATTAGCTGGCTGAGGCCGTGCAGATCACAAAACCTATTGAAGGATTTGAAGACGGGTGCATCTTTTTGTTGCATATCCGTGTTCCAATCCCCAATAAGAATCTTTTCTGCATCCTCAGCTCCAGCTAAGCACACATCCAGCACATCATAAAAGCCATTTTGGTCTGGCGGTCTGTAAATTGTGCCGACTAGAACAGATTTAGCCCTTTCAAATAGAATTTCTACAAAAACAGTTTCAATAGCCTCATGATCTAGGTCTGTACGGTTAATGAATTTGTTGTCTTTATGAATGTACATACAGACACCACCTCCATGCCTGTTCCTGTCGTTACGGACTATAGAATAGTTCTCCAATTCTATTTCCGGGTCTGTTATTGATGAATCCAGTTTAGTTTCAGAGAAACATAGAATGTTTACCTTACCGCTAATGAAATGTTGCCTTATTTCTGCCAGTTTGTGTCTAAGGCTGTTTACATTTAGATGGAAAATATGAAGTCCGTTTTTATTTGCTGTGTTGTCTATATACTTGAGAAAAAGGTAGGGTTCTTCTTCTGTGGGGAGGGGGGGGGGGCTGTGTTGTTATTTGGTCCGTGTGTGGGAGGGGGGGTGGGTGTGATTCTTTGTCATGTCCTGGTTCATCTGCTAGCGTCTGTGTTGATTCCGTCTCGATGCCCGAGTGGTGAAATTCCGTGGGGAGGGGGCAGGGGGCTGTGTTGATTCCATCCCGCCAGCTCCCTGTGGCGATGTCTCGCTGACCGGGTGGCTTTTGGTGGGGGAAGGGTAGGGTCCTCTGGCTCCGGTAGTTTGCTGTGTTAGCTTGCCGGCTACCTGCGCCACCGTTGAGTTGATTATCCCCGGTACCTTCACTCCCATCTCGTCCTCCTGTGTGTTCCTCTGCGGCGGCATCGGGTGTGTTGATTGCTCCGGCGTCGGGTGGAAAGTAGGCACCCGAAGCCATCGTTGCATCCTGTAGTGCCAGACCCAGTCGTCGCGTCTGGGTTCGCGTCCTGACGGGGGTCCTGACGTGGCTGGGTCCGGGGTTTAGCTGCACGTCTCCCGAGAGTAGCAGGATAAGGGACAAAAAGGTATTTCGGTCCATTCTGCCAGTCGGGGTCTGTTCTTTCTTTCAGGATTAGCCGTTAATGTTGAGTAACAATGTTCATCAAAGTGTTGAGTGCTACAGTGTAGATTAGTATATTAGGACAAGTGCATGACAATAACGTTAGTTAGGGTTAGATTTTCTATTTAGTTTAATTGTTTAACCAATCAGAGAAGCTCGGAGGGAATTTCATTGGAATAAGCTCAGAATTTTGTGTTTGAGTCTACATCGTCATTGTCGGTCTGTATTGAACAAGGACCACGTAGACATAACCAATAAAAGTGCTTATTGCAATTAAATTCCCTTTGAGCTTCTCTGATTGGTTAGAAGGGGGAGACTCTGAGTGAAACCTCAGAGTGGAATGTCTCTGCACTGCCACAGGTCCATGGAACTTACTCACAGTTAGACTGTGCCACTGTGGTTGTGTCGACATGGTCCTCATTCCAAGTGATCGGAAATTGTACATACTGAAGCTTCGAGTGAAGTATTTGCGTAAATTTACCACCACTGACAATCAAACCGGTTTAATTATCATATAATACATTACATCAATGGTATATTCTGTGGTTATCAATAGGTACACGCTTCATTAATGAAAGATCTAAACAGAAAACACTGTAATTCACAATGATTCTCAAAGGTCTGTCAATGCACCCGTGGCGTATACAGTATGTATGGTGTATGGTGCTTATGGTTGTGTGTGTGTGTGTGTGTGTGTGTGTGTGTGTGTGTGTGTGTGTGTGTGTGTGTGTGTGTGTGTGTGTGTGTGTGTGTGTGTGTGTGTGTGTGTGTGTGTGCGCACGTGCGTGCGTGCATGTGTTTGTATCCACAGATGTTCTTAAAAGTATACTGAATCTCTATTTATGTGATTTGATGTGTGGGTGTGTGTGTGTGTATTTCAAACCTTTATTTGAACTCGAAAGGCAACTGAGGTTTCCCTCATTTACACGTCACGTTGAGTGTACATACAGAAATTAGCGAGAAAGGCATATAAAATCATAACAATGAGACAAGTAAGGATAACAATCAATTAAAAGGTTGGAGATCAAGGTTTTAAACTCTGCAACAGAGGGGAGAATCTCAACCTTTAAGGACTGTTGGAGTGTGCACACAATTGTGCAAGTTTGTGTGAGTTGGTTAAGGCAAGAAAATAAGATTACAGGCAGTCGTTATAATTTCAGGCAGATAATATAATAACTAATTTTTATCTAATTTTTCCCAACAGACCTGGACACAGAGTTGCAGGAACCAAAATGAACCTAAGAAGGTTGAGGACGACAAATCTTCAGTAAATAAGATTTAGATTCAGGCTTCATGACTCTGAGCTGTGTTCTGCGGGAACACTGTAAAACAGGATGTGACTGGTAAAGTCGTGAAAGGGATTCCTATTGGATTAAATCAGGTTCATTCATTTACTTTGAGGTGTTTACTGTGTAACTCAGCGGGCTGCTATGGAGACCACATGCTCTAGCAAGTGAGCACTGGCATGGAGACCTCGTCGGGAAATGGTAAAACACAATGAAATAAGGCAGCATACGAGTGTGTGACCCTGGTACAGTAGTTTTACACAGAGATCAAATGTGTGTGTTACGGTTTGGTAGGTGTGTTGGACCCAGGTGCAGTGCAGAACAGAGACAACGAGAAACAGATGTTGATTTTCGAATAAAGCACGACGTCTTTAATTAGAGTAGTTGAATGAACATGCACACAATGGTGATAAACAAAAGGGGAGAAAACTCTGTCTCCAAAACACGCTAAATCTATTTCACAATATATAGGTATTCATCACAATAATGGGGGGGGGGGGGGGGGGGGGGAGAAAGCAAGGTCTCCAAAACACACTAAATAGTAACTCCGTCAAACGACGGTGCTGCATATACATAGGATAAGAATAATCCTTTAACAACAAAATTCAATCAGCAATCAAAGTGGCGATTCAAAACATCGCAAACAAACTTATTCTCCATGGCTAGGAGCGATAAGACTAAACAGGTAGTAGGTATACTCACGGACAGTTTCAGTGATCGACTGACGGTGTTTGTGTGACACGGAAGAGAATATAAAGAGACATTTAACTAGTCACACCAGGTACGAATTTGTGTAATTAGAGGTTTGCTCCCTGAGGAGAGCAAACCCCAAATGTTACAGTACCCCCCCCCCCCCCCCCCCCCCCCCCCACGAACGGCACCTGACGTTCACCTGGGTGCCTCAGGGTGTAGTTGGCGGAAGTCTCTAATTGGACTATGGTCTAAAATGTCCCTCTAAAAGTCCGTACCCCTCCCACGCCACACGTTCTGCATCTGTGTTTGGTGAGCCTGGTGTTACGTCTGTCAACTACAAAGGTTGTCAGCAGGGGGGCTCGAGACCTCTTGAGGCAAACAGCGCGGGTTCCCCCGACCTCGCCTTCGCCAGGCCGGGTATCACGTTAGTACCTCCCACGGCCGGAAGACCGGCGGTGGTCTGGCAGGCGCGCATGATTTGGGTGGTAGTAATATCACTGCAGGGCTACGGTGTGTAGGAACCCACCCTATCGGGCAGTGTGGGGGCCTCACACCTTGCATGTCCAGCTGTAGAACAGTTCCTCAGCAATCCATGCTGGCGAGGTGTTCAGTGGGGGAGCTTTTGTCACCCAGTGTGATGTCAGCTTCCCTCGTATCAAACCGGCCCTTTCTGTCGGGGTCCCCCCTTGGGTGCGATTGCCTCGTTGGTAGTGTCGGGGTGCGGTATCCCAGCTCCACGAGACGCCCTGCTCGCGCGGTTGGCGAGTCCAGGGTTGGCAACGCACAGCGGGTGGGACCGGGCCGCCTATCTACGGTTTCTGGCGGACCAGCGCCAAGTGGCGGCGGCTGCGCTTGGGATTATCATCACATATGGCTACAGCAGTGCCATATGTCGAGGTGGATGGAGAGAACGCTGAGGCGGGGACTTGTGTTTACACAACCCCACCCGTTTTCAGGTTTGGTACAGACCCTATTGTCAGGGTCACCAGCAGTGACAGCTCTGGCCGACGAGATCCAATCTCTGTGGGCGAAGCAAGCCATCGTTGTGGTCTCAAAGGAGGACGTGATGCGTGCCATTTCCTCCCGGTATTCTCTGGTGCCCGAGAAATCGGGGGGGGGTTCAGCATTTTGACCGTCTCCCACCTGTTGAACGGTGGGGGCCTGGTTCTCCTCCATAGACCTGTAGGATGCGTAGTGGCATCCCGATCTTCCATCCTAGGGCTTACCTACGCTTCCTTTGCAGGGTTTAGCATATGAGTACCAGAGGCTGCCGTTCGGCTATTCTCTGGCTCCCCGCATCTTCACCAAGTGCGTGGAGACCGCACTGGGGCCTCTGCGTCGTCGGGGGTTACGAAGTGTATTGGACGACGTTCTGGTCCTTGGCCGGTCAGGGTAGATCGCCAGGTCTCATACCAGGCAGGTGTGGAATTCCTCACCAGCCTGGGTTTTGCTGTAGACTGGAAGTAGAGTACTCCTCTTCCCAGTCAACGGGTGGAGTACTTGGGCTTATTCTAAGCTCAAGGTTTATATGGGCATCCCTCTCAGAGCGGCGGTGAGTGGGTGTTCTCGGCACGCTCGGGAGGTTCCGTCCTAGGACGGTTACGGCGCTGTCCGTGATGCGCCTGCTCGGTATGATGGCATCTGCTCACTCTGTGTTCCCTCTTGGCCTCCTCTTCATGAGGAGGATACAGAGGTGGTTTTTCCAGTATGGAAATAGACCCAGTGAGAGGCAAGTGGAAGCGGCTGAAGGTTCCCATGTCAGTACTGGGGGACCTCGCCCTCTAGGGAGGGCCTGGGGCACTCACCAGCGGGGTCCCCATGGACAGCAGGCTGTCACATGTCACGGTCTTCACCGACGCCTCCCTCACGGGATGGGGGGGGACGTGTCGGGCCAACGCAGTAGGGGGCAGCTGGCAAGACCATGCTGCCCGGTCTGTGCTACATTCAATGTGTTGGAATTGAAGGCAGTCCTTCTGGTCCTTAAACGGCTCGGCCACCTTGTGGTGGGCAAGCGTGTTTTGATCAGGATGGACAACACGACGTCAGCGTCGTATATCGACAGACAGGGAGGAGTCTGCACCGGGCAGCGGTCGAGCACTGGCTATGGGCATTTCTCCATCTGCGCAGCCTGAGGGCTCTCCACATCCCCGGCAGGGTGAATGTGGGTGCAGGTGTGATGTCGCGGGGCGGTCCTCACCCTGACAAGTGGGGATTACGTCCAGACATAGTCGGGCAGGTCTGAGACCGATTCCGTGGCCGTCCGGGATTCTGTACGCTCCCCCCCCCCCTTACACCTGATAGCTCAGCCGTTGGGGCGGGTACGTCGGGAGCGCGGGACTTGGTCCTGGTCGTGCCGGGGCTCAGCTGTGTGGTCCCCGGCCCTGATTCAGCTCTGTGTGGCCCCGCCGTGGCCTGTTCCGTGGTCACCGCGGGCCCTCTCTCAGGCACGCGGAACTCTGTTCTGCCTTCCTGTTCTGGGGCAGCCTCTAGGCTTGGCTGCTGAAAGTGTGAATCTGGTGGGGATGCGGCTTGACTATTCTGTGGTTACCGCTATCCGGTACGCGCGCGCTCCGTCCTCTACCACGGCTTACGCTGGGGAGTGGCGTATGGTCGAGTGTGGGGGCGGAACGTTGTTCAGCCACCCTCTCGTGGGACGTTCCTGCTTGGCGCTCAGCGTCTCAAGCCGGTGGAACGTTCTCTGTCTCCGAGTGGGACCTCCAACTGGTCCTCGGCCGGTTGTCTGAGGCCCCGTTTGAGCCTCTTGAGCAGGCGTCGTTGGAGTGGCTGTCTTTCAAGACTGCGTTCCTATTGGCCTTCACCTCCGCTAAGCGTGTGGGTGAGCTTTGTGCTCTCTCGGTGGGGCTTGAGTGCTTGTCTATTCGTGCCAATAGCGGTGCGACTCTGAGGCCTAATCCAGTCTTCGTGCCAAAGAATATCCGGAGATCTTTTCGCTCCAGGGATATTGTGATTCAGGTGTTTCATCCGCCTCCTCACGCTAGTGGGTTAGAGGCGAGCCTTCATCTGTCGTGTCCTGTCCATGCTTTGGGGGTTTACCTCAGTCGGACTCGGGATCTCAGGGCTACCGATAAACTTTTTGTTTGTTACGGTGGCCCTCGCGCTGGTAAGGCACTGTCCAAGCAGCGCCTGTCACATTGGTTTGGCGAGGGCTTTGCCCTTTGCTACATGTTGGCTGGACAGGCCCCCCCTGGGGGTGTCAGGGCGCACTCCACTCGTGGAGTGGTGACCTCTGCCGCCTTGTTAGGGGGGGCCTCGGTGGAGGACATCTGTGCTGCGGCCTCCTGGTCCTCCCCGGGTCCCTTCGTTAGGTTTTACCTCATGGACATGACTGGGGGTTCTGTCTCCCAGGCGGTTCTGAGGTCTGGGACCTCCCCTGCGTCCCGCTTTTCGGTGGGTTAGCAGGGGTGTGTGGGTGTGTGCCACGGGGTGATGTGTCACACGTGGTCCCGCCTGTGCTGTGCGTTTTTAGGGTCTCTGGTTCCCTCTTTTTTCGCACTTTGGTGGAGTTGACTGCCGCCCCCCCTTCACTAGGACGGGCGGGTGGACGGGACTCCCCTCCCCCCTGGTAGTAGGGCTTGCGGGTCCTCAGGGGGTACACTTGTCGGGCCACGTGTCTGCTCTGCCCCATATCTCATTATGGCGAAGAGCGAGACGCGAGGCCAGTAATGTTATATAACGAAAGGTTATCCTATAACCTAGTTATATGAATACTGGCTGAGCGTCTCGCTCTTAGCGCCATGAGGTCCCTTGGTTGGGTTTTCTATGATGGAAACTTTTTTCCCGAGGAAGGGGGAGTGTGACCATGTCCGGCGTCTTATAGGAGGACGCTGGGGCGGGGCCTGATCAGGTGCATGGGTGCATTTGTTTTGTTCATGAGCACAGTAGGTGCTGGAGAAAAGAGATATCTCATTATGGCGAAGAGCGAGACGCTCAGCCAGTATTCATATAACTAGGTTATAGGATAACCTTTCATTCCCTCTCTCAGGGTGCAGTTCTAGGCCTGAGTCCTACACAGTTTTAAAGCCTGATGAAGCCTGTTTGACTAAGACTGACACCCCTATCAAGTCCCGCAGCACGTCGTTCACCAACGCCTGGAAGACTGCGGGTGCATTGGCCAGGCCAAAGGGCATGACCAAATACTCATAGTGGCCATTGGGTGTGTTGAAGGGAGTCTTCCACTCATCCCCCTCCCTAATCCTGACCAAATTGTAAGCATTACGCAGGTCTAATTTGGAGAACACTTGAGCCCCCTGCAGAGACTCAAAGGCGGTGTCCATGAGGGGACGGTCTGCCCGCGATAGTCTGCAGGGGCGCTGTCCTCCGTCCTTCTTAGCCACAAAGAAGAAGCCTGCACCAGCGGGTGAGGTGGAGGGACGTATATGACCCGTGGCTAGTACTTCCTCAATGTAGCTATTCATAGACAAGGTCTCTGGACGAGAGAGGGAGAACAGACGCCCCTGAGGTGGTAAGGTACCTGGCAAGAGAACTGTACATTGGAGGTGGTTGGGTGGGTGGGGTGGGGGTTGGGTAGGTGGTGGTGGGGGGGTAACTGTGCATTGGAGGGGGTTGGGTTAGGACATTTACAGGGGCCAGTTTCGAATTGCAGTCTTCCGTAGGTGCTCTTTGAGAGTGGTTTTGAAAGTGGGTAGTGATTCACATTCCTTTACAGCTGTGGGTAGGGCATTCCACATTGATGTGGCATAATTGCGAAACGTGTTTAGTCCCTTGTTTGAGCCGAATCTGGGTTTAACATGATTTGTGGAGCTCCCTCTGGTGTTGTGGTCGTGGTATTCACTGACCTTTGGGAAGTATTTTGACATGTACATGGGTACCTTGGTCGTGTAGTGTATCTTGTAGACCAGGCCCATTGCAAGTTGCTGTACTCTGTCGTCTACTCTAAGCCATCCTAGGTTGTCAAAGTGGGCAGGGGTGAGGTGGGTTGTGTAGTGTATCTTGTAGACCAGGGGGGTCACTCTGGTGAGGTTACAATAAAAAACTGTATCTGTTCCCACTGTCCCCCTCCCACTTGAAGACGCACTGGTGCCGTGTGCTGTGTAATTGTACCTGTACCTAAAGGTCGACCGTCTAGAGCCCGAACAGAGACTAGTTCCTCTAATGGAACTTCCCACCCCCAGGCTAAGCCTTCATCCATTAGATTACCCGCTGCTCCTGAGTCAACTAGAGCCTGTATCTACCTGATACAATGCCCCCATCGTACAATGACACCAAAAAAATGACGTGGGTCGTTAAACCCAGAGGGTAGATCCCCACCCGCTAGTACCCCTCACGATACTAACGGGCTGCCCCGTTTCCCGAGGTCCCTGGACAGGTGGCATAACGGTGACCACTGCGCCCACAGTGAAAGCAGCGTCTCTCCTCTAGCCGCCGCCGCCTCTCAGTGCTGGAGAGCTGTGCTGCGCCCAGTTGCATGATGGGCTCGTCCTGTGTGTTCCCCTCCGGGAACCAGTGAGTCACCTCCCTGCTGGGAGGAGGTTGGGACGGAGCACCTCGTAACGAGCCTCGCTCCCGTGATCGCTCTCGGCGTCGATTGTCCACTCGCACCGCAAACTCTATGATACCGTCCAACCCCTCCTGGAGCTCTTGGAGAGCGAGTTCATCTTTCATTCTCTCCGAGAGCCCCTGAGCAAAGAGAATGACTACGGCTCTCTCTTCCCAACCAGCCTCCTTAGCTACGGTGCAAAACTCAATGGCATAGTCAGCCACCGAGCGATTCCCCTGATGACATGTCATGAGCCGTCGGCTGGTCTCATGCACCGATATCACCCGGGAGGTGTCGAAAACCATGCATAACTCCCGGGTAAATGTTGTAACGTTGGTGCACGCCGGTGACTGGCTCTCCCACTCGGCCGTGGCCCAGGAAAGGGCACTGCCCGTCAACAGGGTGATGATGTAGGCCACTCGAGACTGATCGGTGGGGAAGGTCAGATGTTGTAGACTGAAGACCAGTGAGCATTGGGTGAGGAATTCTCTGTAGCCCTCTGGACCTCCATTGTAGCGCTCTGGAGGAGGAAGCCGGGGCTCCCGAGAGGTCATCTGCGTTGGAGGAGACACCGCTCCTACTGCTGTCGTCGGCGCTGGTGACGTGTGGTTAGCCTGGGCATTCGTTAGGTTAGTGACGTCGGAGGTCAGGTGCTGGATCTCGGCAATCATTGCCTGCTGGGTGCGCTCCTGGTAGGCTACTTTAGCCCCCTGTGTCATCAGCACCGACCAAATCTGTTCTGCCACTGCTGGGTCCATAATGGTCAGTCGATCTGTTACGGTTTGGTAGGTGTGTTGGACCCAGGTGCAGTGCAGAACCGAGACGACGAGAAACAGATGTTGATTTTCAAATAAAGCACTACGTCTTTAATTAGAGCAGCTGAATGAACATGCACACAATGGTGATAAATAAAAGGGGAGAAAACTCTGTCTCCAAAACACGCTAAATCTATTTCACAATACATAGGTATTCATAGTTCATAGGTTTTGATAGTTTATCAGTGAGCTGGATACAATCCTACCTGGAGGGGAGGGAACAGATGGTGGAGGTAAACGGTACCCTATCCCCCCCCCTCACAGTGAGCTGCGGTGTTCCACAAGGAAGCATACTAGGACCGCTACTATTCCTAATTTATGCAAATGACATGTCGTCAGCTTGTGACTGCAACTTGTTCCTGTTTGCGGACGACTCAGCCCTGCTGGTCTCTCACAAGAACAAGTTACAGGTTGAAAAAGCCCTCAGCTCGGAACTAGGCAAAATATGCATATGGCTCGCCGACAACAAACTATCATTACACATGGGCAAAACAGAGTCCATTCTCTTCGGTTCAAATAACAGACTCAGCAAGACCGACGGCTTCTCGGTTACAGTGGGTGACAATATTGTCACAAGGAAAGATGAAATTACCTACCTGGGTTCCATCCTAGAGGCTAATCTTTCCTGTGACAAAATGGCATCCAATGTAATAAAAAAAAGTCAACCAACGAACTCGATTCTTGTACCGGATCTCCTCTCTGGTAAACAAGAATACCCTGAAGACTCTAGCAGGAGCACTCATTCAAGGGTACTACGACTATGCTTGCACCTCATGGTACCAAAGCACCTCAAAGGCACTAAAAAACAAATTACAAACATCTCAAAACAAGCTAGTCAGACTACTGCTTGACCTGACTCCTAGAACCCACCTCACCCCTGCCCACTTTGACAACCTAGGATGGCTTAGAGTAGACGACAGAGTACAGCAACTTGCAATGGGCCTGGTCTACAAGATACACTACGCGACCAAGGTACCCATGTACATGTCAAAATACTTCCCAAAGGTCAGTGAATACCACGATCACAACACCAGAGGGAGCTCCACAAATCATGTTAAACCCAGATTCGGCTCAAACAAGGGACTAAACACGTTTCGCAATTATGCCACATCAATGTGGAACGCCCTACCCAAAGCTGTAAAGGAATGTGAATCACTACCCACTTTCAAAAACACTCTCAAAAAACACCTACGTGAGACAGCAATTCGAAACTGGCCCCTACAAATGTCCTAACCTAGTTGTACAGTAAATGACCAAGTAAGGCTTTGTCAGTATTCCAATGTACAGTGTAAAATGTGTGTGTCCCCCCTACCCAACCCCCCCCCCCACCTCCAATGTACAGCCCCCACCCACCCACCCAACCCCACCCCACCCACCCAACCTCCTCCAATGTACAGTTTCTACGTCAAATGTATATACACTCTTTTTCTGGACACTTTTGTATCACAAACAGTACTGTATTTGCAAATCTGATATGTCATAAATGTATAGATGTAGCAGTACTGTCTATCTGTATGTCATGTATGTCATATATGTTATGATGAATTGAAAATGGGGGACCCTGATGTAAACAAGACGAAAGTCTTTCTCTGGTCTGCATCCCCTTAACAATTGTATGTATTGAGCTGTACTGTACTGTACCCATTCTGCAATCTGTTAATAAACTTTTCAATCAATCAATCAATCATCACAATAATGGGGGAAAACAAAGGGGAGAAAGCAAGGTCTCCAAAACACACTAAATAGTAACTCCGTCAAACGACGGTGCTGCATATACATAGGATAAGAATAATCCTTTAACAACTAAATTCAATCGGCAATCAAAGTGGCACAGCGATTCAAAACATCGCGAACAAACGTATCCTCCGTGGCAAGGAGCGATAAGACTAAACAGGTACAGTAGGTATTAGGGCTGTACCGAATGATTTGAAGCTTCGATCATAATGTTGACATTCGAATTCTAAATCAACATTCGAATAAATCTTTTTTGTATATGTCTATTCAATCTGTTTGAACCAATGAGGTTTTTCTTCACAGTTGCAGATAAAGTTTAGGCTACACTAATATTATAATATTATACTATAAGACGTCACCATCACTTTCGTACCAACCGTGCCCTTATTGGATTATTTATATTTGATGAAACTGATGAGTTATATTCATTAAAGAAAGTTGATTTAATAAAAAAGACTAATTTAATCAGATTAATTACTTTATTCAAATTGAGTTAAAAAAATATATATATTTTCTTTTATGAATTTATTTTTACAGACATTCAAGGCTTCATTCGAATACTTCAATAGAAGCTTTGAATGTTAAAAAATGACATTCGGTACAGCCCTAGTAGGTATACTCACGGACAGTTTCAGTGATCGACTGACAGTGTTTGTGTGACACGGAAGAGAATATAAAGAGACATTTAACGAGTCACACCAGGTACGAATGAGTGTAATTAGGACAGGTAGACAGGTCAATTACCCACCAGGTAACGCTAGAGCATATATATATATATTATAAAAGATTTTTTTTAATTCTTTTTAATTTTTTTTTATGTCACTCATTCCATAAGGACGTAGAATAACATTTAATTATTTTTTTAATGGTCCATTTGCATGTTCTTGGTATCTGAATCTGGGACATATATGGATCAGTGTCAGAAATAGTGTGTCTGTTACTAGGCTTGAGTAAATTGTAATGAACCAAAGGAGAATATCAATTCTATTTAAAAAAAAAATTATCTTTAACTGTGAATAACACCATGCAAAAATTGACCAGACCTGAAAAATCTAAGCAAATGAATAAAGGGAAGATGATTAAACAGAAGGTTTTGTAGATACAGTACTGAATTCTGCCATCTTTTTTATAATGTAAATTTCTCCACCATTTTTCATCATATTGCAACACCGTTTTTTGCAAGACGTTCACAGAAAGGTAGAGAAACTAACTGTGTTCTGTTTTATGGCAATAACGTTCAGGTTTGTGGGAGATAATCCCAAAAAATAAAAGAAATAAAAAAGTAAATCCAGAAGTCAGATGATTGACAGGGGCTGGTGTGAGCTGGGTAGGGTCGTTTTTCGAAATTTGAAAGCCCTGAGTCTCTTCCTTCAAAGGACTACACTCACTTTTGGATGTGCCACTTCCTCCTGTCAATATGCGCCGGTTTCCGACTCAATGCCCTGAGATTTCTATAATCTTATATTTCACTAATAACAGTTAAAATAATTGGTAAACAAACGTAATGCTGAAAATATACACTTTTACTGTATATCTCGGGCTTAAGAGGTTAACCCTGTGAGGCCCAGATTAAAAAGACATTAGCAACTTCAGAGGCCAGAGGGTGGGACATATAAACACATTTACTATCAAATAGCATTGTGAGGCTGAACAACAGGACCAATTGACTATACATGTGCTTAAAGGGGAACTATCTTATAAATTGCCTTTTTCAGTGTTTACCATTGTTTCTTAGCTATGTGGACTTATATTAATAGGATCTATGTCTCTAATTCTCATATTGGCGCATTCTTCCAATTCTCCTCTCACAATATTCACCCTCACTGAACTGAGTCATCTGAAAATGTGCATATCTGTGATGTCAGAGATTTCTCAGCTGCATAATAATGTGGCAGTTGGCACCAGGCCACACAGTAGTTGGAGCCCAGCCTCAAAACGGCTTAAGATCTTGAGGTAGAAAAATGCGGTTTTTGAGTACTTGATTAGAAATACAAAACAATGCATTTTTTTTTGAAAAAAACCTAGGTGTTCCATAGACTCACAGGAATTGTGTAAAAGTGCCCAAATAGTGAAAGAAATAGTAAAATAGTTCCCCTTAATTTTTTTTAAAATAAACATTCTTTTTTTAAATGGCTAAAAGTGATTTTGTAATTTTGCAACCGTGGGTCTCACAGGGTACCGTGGGTCTCACAGGGTACTTTTAACCCTGTGAGGCCCAAATAAAAAAGACATTAGCAACTTCAGAGGCTAGAGGGTGAGACCTATAAATACATGAAGGGTGCCGTGACTGAAAAAAAAGGTTGAGAAACGCTGGTATATGGTGTGGCTCTTTGTGGTACCACAGTCATTTTTGTGGCTCTTAGTCTCTGACTGGTTGGCCACCCCTGCGCTAGAGGTTTGCTCCCTGAGGAGAGCAAACCCCAAACGTTACAGTGTGTGCATGGCTGTATATGCCTGTATTCCATGTTTGGGGAGAGAGAGATCTATATTATATACTTATTTATTATATACATTACTTCACGCTCAGCACCTGCCCTCCAACAGCCTTGAACCTTCACCAGCGCCACGTGACCACGTATGTTAAACACCACGGTCTTATCTATTCCATCACCTGAAAAATATCCAATTCAGATGGTGAAGTGGAGGTTTTTTATTTAGGAGTGAGTTTACACCAAGTGGCTACAGCTGCAGAGTTTCAACCTCGCTACGCTTTCTAAACTCACCCCACACTCCACAGTGACCCCAGCTGGAGAGCTGGGCTCAACCATATTATACAAGGTCACGGCACCACTTGTAACGGTGGTCACCTGTCCTCCGACAGCCTCGAACCACAAATCTTCCACTCACCAGCACCATGTGAGCACGTATGGTAAACACCACGGCCTTATCCATTCCGCCGAACTGAAAAAGATCCTTTTCATGACTTGAACGTTTCCAAAAGCTCTCTAGCCATCAATATTTTCAATCCACAAACCAGTTCTGCTCACATTCACAGTAGCAGTATTTGATACAGTAAGAATTTATTTAAATCTACAAAACAACAACCCTTTTTGTACATTCAGATATTTGCCTTTGCTGTGTGAACTTTGCTAGAGGATATTTGCCTTGAGGGGAGCAGATGCTACGATATCAGGTAATCTCACTGGGTTCTAATTATAACTTATTAATTGGCATGTGGCAGTTTGTTCTAACTGCCTGAGGCCTTCCAACTGTAAAATAAGATTTAGCAGGCTATTATTTATGCGTGTTTGTGTGTGTGAGTGTGTGTGTGTGTGTGTGTGTGTGTGTGTGTGTGTGTGTGTGTGTGTGTGTGTGTGTGTGTGTGTGTGTGTGTGTGTGTGTGTGTGTGTGTGTGTGTGTGTGTGTGTGTGTGTGTGTGTGTGTGTGTGCGTGCGTGCGTGCGTGCGTGCGTGCGTGCGTGCGTGCGTGCGTGCGTGTGTGTGTGTAGATGCAGTCACATCTAATCTACGGTAAGTGTTATCTCAAATGTGAGATATATGACATCCATGGCAGGTTCCTAAAATAGTGCACAAGGTTGGAAGCTAATTGGAAACAAAAAGCAAAAAACCTACCCAAGGTAGAATACCAACAGGGGCTTAGGGCCAAAAACACCCCTGAAAGACCAGGAAATGCCCCTGAAATAGGTATGACAGGTGCAAGAAAATGCACCTGAAAAAAAAGAACAAACACAAATAGCTGCAAACTTTTTGTAATAGGCCACACCCATTGCCACGCCCCCTGTTAGCTAATTGCCATGAATACACACACACACTTGACCTTCATGCCAAATTTCAGCCTCCTATCGTGAAACCTGCGGCCGCTATAGAGTGGGAGAAATTGAGAAAGAGCTGCTGGTTGCAGCTATATATATAAAAATTAATACAAAATAAAAAGGTTGAGTGCTACTTATTGTATACCAAGTGTCAGAATTCTCACATTGTTAAAATTACATGCCCCATAAAATGTGTTCACCAGGGCAGCCCCATAAACCCTGACCCCATAAGGGAAATAATAAGCTCATTTCTTACCCTGCCCCTCCACCAGCTCGCCTACACCTTACCCTGCCCAGCCTTACCATACGCACTCAGCAGAAACACCACCGGTGTGGCGTGTGATGTCTGGACCCATGCAGCAGATGCTATGCCTCGGAGTGACAGTGAGATCCTACAGTATATGATACCATATGGTGTGTTCTCTCCAGTCCTCCCCCTTCTCCTCTACACTACGCCCTTGTCTCTGCCTGCCTTGTACAAGACACTCCCTAGGATATAGGGGAGAGAGAATGGGGGGTTTTGGTCTGATGTTTTTCCTGTGGATGTTTTCCCACATGTACCTATCAGTGGCATGTTGCTGGTCCATCTGGGCCCTGTCATGCGGATCAGAGGGAGACATTGGGGGGGGGGGGGGGGGGGCACGGTACCTCCTCTCTCACGGTCACATCACCTTTCTGCCTCACCGCACCACTTAATTGACTCCTTGTTCAATCATTAGTTAATCGAATGTCATTGTTGTCTTGATGAATGCGTATTAGGTTGTCTGGCTTTTTAGTTTAGCTAACACAATATTAGCTAACACCTAACCTAATTTTAAGAATTGTGCCAGTCGATTGTGCCTTTTCAATGGAACTGCGTTGCTAGGGGAATATCTCTGGCCCAAGTCTATTCCCTCAACAGCTACTGTATCAGCAAACATTGCAACAGAAGATACACTTGGGCTCATTTAGAATGTTTACGTTGTCAAGTACGTAAACAATGGTTCTAATGATTCTTAACTGTGTTTTTATTTTATTATTAGTATATAATCTTTTTTTGTGTGTATTCCTATAAATAAAAAACTTAATGTTTTATCTGGCTAAATAAAGGTAATAATACGTTTTAAAAGGTCTATAGACGGTTTCAAGTTGACAACATGAACATTCTAAATGGGCGACGTTTGATTTCCTGTCTGCTATTGATATGAACAATGCAGTCCCTTTTAACAAACACTGCAACGGGAAATCAAATGGGGTCCAAGGCTGTGTTCCCTAGCAACACAATGCCACACCAAAGCTTTCACGGGCCAGTAGTGATTGTTACTCTATCGCTATGAATGATCAGTTCTCAAAAATGATAATCTCATATGTGAGATTGTACACATGAAAGGATGAAAGGACACTTTAGTTTAAATCTCTGCATTGTGTGGGTAGACACATGCTCCTAAACCATATTTGTATATGTGGGTATGGGAGAAGAATAAAATGAAATCCTGAAAAGCTCTTGTTAGGACGCCTTCTATAGAGTATGCTGAATACCTGAAGAGGCTGCATGCTGAACGTTGATGAGTGATTGAAAGAGTGAAATCACTCCAAGGTGGGATGTGTGTACACAGCTAGTCGGTAGCAGTAATCTCCACTCTGTCTCTCTGTGTCTCTCCCCAGCTCGGCTCTCTCTCTCCTGAATCCAGAGTGTTCTAGTCATTATTGCTGTGTTTGCTTAGAATTTGTGCTCTGCCGACAGACAGCTGTGGTGTGAGGCTCCGGGTAAGTCCATGCAAACAGCTTCAGGCCTTGGGGAGAGCACTGAAAGATGGCATAAAGAACTATAACTGAGCCCTCTTTCTGTCTTTCTTTGTTTCTTTGTTTCTTTCTATCTCTTTGGGTGGGATTTATAATAGGTTTCTTAACAGGACCTGCCACAACATTAACTAAACCTAGCCATACATAGATATTTTCTTTTCTTTATTTGTTATGGCCACAGGCTTGTTAATTGTCCATTTTGGTTGTAAAATGTATACAACCTATCCTTTAGGGATGCATTGATATGTTGTGTTGGCCATTACCGATAACCGATTTGAACATTTCTGTTATGGCTGATAACCGATATTACCAATGTCATTATGATCTGTATAAATAAAACAAATGTTTGTGTTAATAAGATTTTGTATACTATTTTTGTACATATTGAAACAATGTTAGCCCACAATCCTGCCACATGCCAATAACGTTACCCAAACAAATTCTGTGTGGCCAAAAAAAGAAACACACACACACAAACACAAACACACACACACACAAACACAAACACACACACACGCACGCACGCACGCACACACACACACGCGCGCGCGCACGCACACACACACACACACACACACACACACACACACACACACACACACACACACACACACACACACACACACACACACACACGTACACACACACACACACACACACAAAGGCAGCTAGACAGAGAAATAATCATCAGTTGTTCACATCAGTCCAGTGTTGCTCACCGGACCGATGCAATCAATAATATCACTATCACTATCACTATCACCAGCTGATATATGTTTGCTGATATATATCTGCCCAATTTTGCTCATCGGACAGATACCGATATACAATACTGATATGCTATGTGCATCCCAACTATCCTTGAAATTGATTTAGAGTTGGGCCACTGGAGTGAAGTTGAAATGTAATTTCAACTGAAAGCACAACTTTATAAACTCTAGTTAGTCTCTTTGATAAAGATGTGGACCAATTAGCATAATGTGCCTATAACTTCGAATCTCAGTTACCCTGAGCTTAACATAGCCTATTTTCCACATACTTATCCAAATAACAAAAGAAGGCAGTGCAAAATCGTGCCTTTTCTCCAACGACGGGCGACGGAACAATCAACCTGACAGTAGCAACACATCCACAGTGCACTCAAAATAGCTCACAGCCTTGTCTTATTTGAAATGTTACCCTCACATTAGGTCTATTTCTCTGCGAGAAGAACAGCCATAATTTCACCAAACACAATATCCTCTTCCTCCAACAGTACCACAAGACAGTTTGCTGAGCCATTAGGCTTCAGTGATGTAATCAGTACCAGTATGAAGGATGTTTTCTATCACTCGTGTCCCCATATAGTCTGATCTGTGTACAACAACAGACACATTTCGCTGGCTTGACGTCCATTTAGACCATTCAAATCGGACATATACTCAGTCAACAGTCTAGACGCTGGGCTGTTTGTCCATTCAAGCCAAATGTGCCATTTGTAGAAGGGTTCTTTATACAGGTATGACAACACAGCATACTGTATGAGGGGAACGTTTATTGAGTTTAGCAAGTTGCCTTTATCTGTAAGATAACACTGTATTCCCCTCACTGACATCTATTTCTAGAGCTGGTGACAACTCTTTATCAAATCTACATCAGTATTAATTTGAAAAGCATGGTAAATAATACACAGGCAAATGTTTTGTCACTGGGTTCATTGTAAATTTGATTAATTCTACACAAAGCCATCATAATCTACTGCAAACAATGACAGTAGGCTATATTGCTATCATTATTCGTTTTTACTTTTCTAAAAGCCAGCTTTTGGCCTCACCTGAGAAGATGCATGGGGAGATGGGTGTCTATCCCTCTAGCCTCCCTTTCGATGACGTCAGAAGTCCCAATGGTTTCTCCTACTTTCGCACACGGGGCGCCTCGCACTGTTGAGGATACGAGGAGAAGGAGGAGCTGTCAAAGTTTGAGTTTTCAAGGAAAGAAAAGTTCTTTACGACAACTCAGGGACCGGGTTTTAGTTCGAAAATAGCGGAATATCGTGTTTTTTATATTAGTATGGAATGACACCGTTTTTATTCGTTGTGGTGGAACGAAGGACTTAAAAAAAGCAACACAATGGCAACACAGTTTGAAATCTGGGTCGTTCTTCTCACCTCTTTCCTCTCCCTGGGCTCCGGCGTTCTGCCGGAAAAGAAAGGTAAGTGACGGGACTTTTGTGCAACTATTTGCGAGTTGTAGCATGCCGCTTTTCTCGTCGTTAATCTCACACATATCAACTTAAAACCCCTCAACTAACAGCAGCCCCGCTGTAGTGAGACTCGAGAAAAGTGATCAGAACTTCTTGAATGTAGGCTGTGACCCGGGATCGGCTACAACTAAGTTACAACGTAGCTTTTTTCATTATAATCTAATTATACACATTGTTCACAGTCAAAGTCAACAATGACGATAACGCAGGCATAATTACTATAGCTTGTTGGGGGAAATGTGAATACTACGATTGCCAAGAATATGATTGGTCAACAACACAGCGCAAATTCGCATCCTCTGTCCCATCATGTGAAAAGAGGACCGAACACGCACAGTTCACACTGGATAGCTGATGCTGCACGGGGGGAGTGAGGGAGGACATGTGTACTTTGTGTTTGTTGTTCCCAAAGGGGGGTTCATTTTTTATTTGGTGTGCGTTTTCCTCCTCGAAAATGAACACTATATAACCTAACTGTTAACAAGTTCAGTTAAACTGAAATTGGGACACTCACCCGAGTCACCCCTCTCTCTCTCTCTCTCTCTCTCTCTCTCTCTCTCTCTCACACATGCACACG
Source organism: Notolepis coatsorum (assembly GCF_963971535.1). Taxonomy (NCBI): domain Eukaryota; kingdom Metazoa; phylum Chordata; class Actinopteri; order Aulopiformes; family Paralepididae; genus Notolepis; species Notolepis coatsorum. The sequence continues at coordinate 46,059,922 of NC_140177.1, forward strand.
CACACACACACACACACACACACACACAGCTGCAGGAAATCTCAGTAAAACTGCACTTGATATTACTTGGTAACTAACTTCTACTGTGCACTTTGGACCTCACATCGATGATTGACATTATAATATAAATATCTTATTTTCTCATCTCAAGGTTGGCTTTCCTCTGTTCATTTCTATCCACATTGATTGATTGATTGAAAACTTTATTAACAGATTGCAGAATGGGTACAATACAGTACAGCTCAATACACACAATTGTTAAGGGGATGCAGACCAGAGAAAGACTTTCGTCTTGTTTACATCAGGGTCCCCCATTTTCAATTCATCAGGACATATATGACATACATGACATACAGATAGACAGTACTGCTACATGCATCTATACATTTATGACATACCAGATTTGCAAATACAGTACTGTTTGTGATACAAAAAGAGTCCAGAAAAAAGTATATACATTTGACGTAAAAACTGTACATTGGGGGAGGTTGGGTAGGTGGGGTGGGGGCTGTACATTGGAGGTGGTTCGGTGGGTGCGGTGGGGGGGTTGGGCAGGAGGGGTGGGGGGGGGAACACTGTACAACTGTACAAGCAAAACTGTACATTGGAATATTGACAACCATACTTGGTCATTTACTGTACATTGGAGGGGGTTGGGTTAGGACATTTACATGGGCCAGTTTCGAATTGCAGTCTCCCGTAGGTGTTCTTTGAGAGTGTTTTTGAAAGTGGGTAGTGATTCACATTCCTTTACAGCTTTGGGTAGGGCGTTCCACATTGATTTGGCATAATTGCGAAACGTGTTTAGTCCCTTGTTTGAGCCGAATCTGGGTTTAACATGATTTGTGGAGCTCCCTCTGGTGTAGTGGTTGTGGTATTCACTGACCTTTGGGAAGTATTTTGACATGTACATGGGTACCTTGGTCGTGTAGTGTATCTTGTAGACCAGGCCCATTGCAAGTTGCTGTACTCTGTCATCTACTCTAAGCCATCCTAGGTTGTCAAAGTGGGCAGGGGTGAGGTGGGTTCTACTAGGAGTAAGGTCAAGCAGTAGTCTGACCAGTTTGTTTGAGATGTTTGTAATTTTGTTTTTAGCGCCTTTGAGGTGCTTTGGTACCATGAGGTGCAAGCATATAGTCGTAGTACCCTTGTATGAGTGCTCCTGCCAGAGTCTTCAGGGTGTTCTTGTTTACCAGAGAGGAGATCCGGTACAAGAATCGAGTTCGTTGGTTGACTTTTTTTATTACATTGGATGCCATTTTGTCACAGGAAAGATTAGCCTCTAGGATGGAGCCCAGGTAGGTAATTTCATCTTTCCTTGTGACAATATTGTCACCCACTGTAACTGAGAAGCCGTCGGTCTTGCTGAGTTTGTTATTTGAACCGAAGAGAATGGACTCTGTTTTGCCCATGTGTAATGATAGTTTGTTATCAGAGGTGCTAATAGCCTACAATATCGAAAATTCAAAACAGACACACTCTAAGCCTGCCCCCTTAATAGTCTATTGATCGGTTGGTTCGGTAAGCACATCTCTGGAAAACATGGGATTTAAACAGGTCCTTCTGCATTATTACATGTGGAAAACATCTCTGGTAAGCATGAGATTTAAACAGCTCCTTCTGCATTATTAGTTTATTACATGTGGAAAACATCTCTGGTAAACATGAGATTTAAAGAGGTCCTTCTGCATTAGTACACATGGAAAACTCAGATTTAAAGAGGTCCTTCTGCATTAGTACACATGGAAAACTCTGATTTAAAGAGGTCCTTCTGCATTAGTACACATGGAAAACTCAGATTTAAAGAGGTCCTTCTGCATTAGTACACATGGAAAACTCAGATTTAAAGAGGTCCTTCTGCATTAGTACACATGGAAAACTCGGATTTGACAGATTTGTCGATGAAATTAACAAATTCTATGACTATTAGTTGACTAAGAATGTCGTTAGTCGAGGAGGACAGCCCCACTGAATTCAATCTGATATCACGAGAGGCCAGTGGGGTGTGACTCAGATCTCAGGTGTCAGAGGGAGAGAGACTCTCTTCAAGCCTCTCCCAGCTTTAGTTCCTGTTATCATCAATTATCATCATCATCATCATCATCATCATCATCATCCACGCTCATGTTGTTCCCGCTCGCAGATAAGCAGATCAGCAGCATCCATGTATAGTACTGTCCAAATGAGTTAACAAGTGCATGTTTCATCTGTGTGGCCGGCTCTCTCACAAGTTTTCCCTCCACAGCCAGTGTTCACAGAATCATAACAAATCAATCAAATGTGTTTGTGAGCCAAGAGACAGATTTTCTAAATATTTCCGGACTCCTAAACAAACCAGACAGCCCACATATTACACTCAGTGAAAGCAGGGTAAGTTCTCTAAATAAGGCCTTTAGAATGGCATTAAAACATAAAAGTAGAAAAACCTAAAACATAGTGACTGACTAAGCAAATCTTTTTTAATACAGTTTAAAATGTATTTTTTTGGGCAACTAATTCAGATTTCCATTTCTACCATTTCTCGGGAAATGAAAGATCTGGCGCATGGCTTGAGAGGTTCTTGTTGTTGTAGTTTGACCAGGGGCTGAAGCAGATGTTTCTGTGTTGCACATAGTCTCCAGAACGCTCCAGCTGATATGAACATGGTGTGTGTGTGTGTGTGTGTGTGTGTGTGTGTGTGTGTGTGTGTGTGTGTGTGTGTGTGTGTGTGTGTGTGTGTGTGTGTGTGTGTGTGTGTGTGTGTGTGTGTGTGTGTGTGTCTGTGTGTGTGTGTGTGTGTGTGTGTGTGTGTGTGTGTGTGTGTGTGTGCGTGCGTGCGTGCGTGCGTGCGTGCGTGCGTGCGTGCGTGCGTGCGTGCGAGCGAGCGAGCGAGCGTGCGTGCGTGCGTGCGTGCGTGCGTGTGTGTGTGTAAATTGGCATCGTCACACCCCCTCCTCTCGTTTGGCCAAACGGAGAAGGACAAATTCTTGGACATGTTCTTCTTGTTCTTCTTCTCAGCCCAACAAGACTCCCAAGTTACACATACAGTGTGATATGAGTTATTTAGTAAAGAAAAGGATCTCAAGGATCATGTCACAATATGTTAAAGAAAGGTATGTGTTTCACAGACGAGCTCATCCATTATCATTAACTCTGAGATGAAACTCCCGGATGAGCAACAGGCTGTTGCTCAGAAACGCAGACTTGGCCACTTTGAATGTCTTTTTTTTTGCAGGTGTAAAAACTCAGTTATATATTAAAAAAAAACAGGCACAGCTACTCCTTTCCCCCGCATTTCCTCCTACATTAGTCAAAAGAAGAACTTAGAGTTCTCTTTATTTCCCCTATGGGGAGATGGGGGTCTGAATGTCTTTAGTGGATGTTGTTATCCTGTATGGGGAAGACATTAAGACCCTGCTGGGCTCCCTCTTGGAGATTTGATAATCCCAATTCTCCCACAGGAAGCCGACCCCGCCAGGTCCCTCCAGTCAGTCAGTCACAGCCTGGCAGGGCGTGAGGCCGTGGGGTTGGTAGTGGGAGTCTTATTGGAACCTGCGGAGTAATAGAAACACCTCAACCTGCACGTGTCTCTCTGTGATTAACCGCCACCGTTTACGGAGAGCTCGCTAATAAAACCCTACTGCAGGTTTCCTCCGGCCCACCACCCGGAAGTCATAACTCCGCTGATTCTGACGTCGGGAGTGTCGGATGTCAAGTCAGCGTGACGTCATCCGTCGGATCCCTTCTCTGTGTGACTGTTGGATCGCACTGTACTCTGGAGGTGGTGGTTGAAGAAAAAGTATTTTTTGCCCTTCCTCATCTGTCTCGTCAGTGTCTCACGTGCACCCGTTGCCAAGCTGTCAGAGTACAGATACGAGGTGGACCTGCCTCTGGGGTGTGTTCTCTGTGGGCCAGGAGATAACCTGTGACAGATCAAACTAATCATAGGGACATGTCGTCGACTGCTAAATCTTTAATCCCTCCTACTCCGAGCTCCCGGGCTGGCGTGGGCACCTCGTAACCCGCTTATATCAATATGCTTCTTCAGCATTAATAGGTTATTCTCATTCACTGCGTGAATGAGATTGGATGATAATGTAGGTGAGGTCCAGTGAAAGTCCTTGACTTATATCTAATTTCTGCTTTTTTATGCCCCTACTCTGCATTTTTGCACACTTTTTAAATAAGAAAGTGGCCATTGCAGCTGGATCGCAACAAATGTTGTCCTCATTTTATCGGCGTGATGCAAGTCAGCATTCTCAGTGTGAGTCGCTCTCCTCTCTCTCTCTACACACACTGGAATCCAACCAACCAGCCTCTCACTCTGCAGCACTCAATCATTCATTGTTTTTCCGCCACTTTTGGCAAAAAAAAACATTTCTTTTCTTTTCATTAAAGCCCACTCTCCGGGATCAGATGGATGTCGGTAGTGAAATATAGGTTACGACCCTCCGGTAACCTTAGACGCCTCTAGTCTGTTTCTGTGGGTCCAGTGGGGCGCTGCTGCTGCAGTACCTACCACTGATGACCTTCCCAGGCTTCCATCTGCTAGAGCCATCGTAGTAGATGTGACTTCTGGATTGGGGCCATGGGAGTTAGGTTAACCCCCCCAACTTTGATAAACTACACTGTGTCCTGAGTGGCAGAGATTTTATTCGGTGCACAGGAGGATTCCTGTTTCACTGAGAGGGACACAATGGTTCCTCTGTCGAGGCCTAGGCACCACTGCAGCGACGATAGCTCTGGAGAGCAGCGAGATCAATGGGACGCCCCGGGGCTAGACGAGCACTGTTATCAAGATAGACCGCAGGCATTAAGTGCTGTTTGTTATTCCACTGATTATCACCATAAAAGACAGACCTTCATACAGTACGCCCGTTGTTTTACACCGAGACCTCGAGCGTCAAACCGCTAATTGATAAAGTCACTCGTTTTTTGTCTGGATTCACCCGCTCGTCGGTCTGGGGGGCATCGCGAGGATCCGTCTTATTGGTTTAATTTGGTTCCATCTCACAAGTCCTTAAATTGAATTAGCAGAATGAGATAAACAATGCCGCTGTCTGCTTTATGGGAGATGAGTTATCGTAGTCGTTACAGAGCCTCTCTGTCTCTCGGTCTAAATGACCCACTGTTTTTCTGTTTCATTTCATTACACCGCAGAGTGCAGGGGCCGGCCTAAAAGCAAGGCATTCTGTAGTTTGTGTATACGTTCCACCGAGAACAACACCGCATGGAATAAGTGACCTGTCTGATCTGTAGTTACTCATTGAACTGATTTCAGTCCTTTTTGTTTGTACATGGCAACAAAGTCATCCAGCGCTTTTATAGCCTTTTCCATGATCCAGTGGCTGCATAGAGTCTCCAGTGGAAAGAGACCAAGGAATTCGGCCTGGAAAAAGAGGGCCCTTTGCTATTATCTTCCCGCCTCATCAGGTGCAGCAGTGTCGGGTTAAAAGGAGAAGTAGCCTGCTGCTCCATTTGAGTTATTAGCCCCTCTCTCTTCTATGGTCTGTGTATCTATTACAGCATACCTTACCGAAGAAAGTCCATTAGGTTTCTTTATCTTTGTTTTGGGTAGGGATCTTTTAGTTGCAAATACTATTTGGCCTTATTTGGATATGATTTCATGCAACAATCTATTGCTAATCTAAACTTTTGTTTACTTTCCTGTGTTTTTATGTATTCCGAATTTATTGCAGATGTTCAAATAATGAACCCCATTATGTTGCAAACAACGGCTGTTGTCCCTCTATCTTATAACAGCGCAAGCCAAGCCTGACTGTGTTCCATACTATCACATGGATTTTTGACAGTCCAATTTCAGATAATCTTGTATTCGTCGTTTCCAATAATAGCCTAGATGTATTTATTTATTTGTTTTTGCATTACAAAACAAGTTTGAACTAAACTAAATGCAACTAGCGAACAATCTATGTGTTGACATCAGCATGCAGTAATAATTATGTTAATGCCTGCAGAAGCATCTGAGCAAAGAAACAAGGCTTGTCAAGTCAAGTCAAGAGTTTTATTTGTCACGGCATACAAGTATACAATGAAATGCGGGGGGTCTTGCCCGCAACGATGTGCATAATACAATAGTAATATATAATAGAATCCAATAGAACGACATTGTGCAATAAAACAAGTAAACAGAGTAGGGCATATCGGTATATGTACATGAGTTATTTACAGAGCATGGTAGGACATGCTAGGTCCTTGCTGTGTGTGTGTGGCAGATAATACTGTTGGATCGAATTAAATTCCCCCCAAACTTTCCCCATTTATTGACAGATATACCAACATGCATTCTTAATACTGCATACTTAGCTGCGGTCTCCACCTCTTCTTTCCCATTGATCGTGTATATGAACGTTCTAACCACTTCAATGAATTACATTTTATCTTGTATGTCTTTTGACAAGAACATCGTTGGATAACGCTGAGGACCAACTTCAGGCTGGAAGCACTAAAATAGTTCATCCAAACAGTCCTAGTAGGGCACGAGTTTCCATTCTAGAGGCCTCTGTCTCAGCTCAGCTAAAGATGGTGGTGCTCAACAGCCAAGCTAGATGAGAGAACATTGAAATGTCAGTTCAATTCAGAACTGTAGGTGGCTGAAAGAGGAATGAGTTGGCGTCATGGACATAAAAACTATGAATATTAATATACATTATTCTATACTGTGGTCTCAGGGTTAGGATGACCTCACTTTCAATTCAATGGAGTGGTTTTTCTTTCAAATTCAAATATAGAAAAAGTTTTTTTTTCTTCTATCATCCACGGGTAAACGGCGGTTTCTGTTTTAAAGTTTGAATTGATTTGAATTGAAAGTAGATTGATCCCCAACCCCGATGTGTGTGCAGTTTCTGAACCTTGTGCATTTTCCTGTGAATGTATAAAATGTGACATTGGTGCATTTATATAGCGCTTTTATCCAAAGCGCTTTACAATTTGTTCTCCTTCTTCACATTTGACCCATTCACTCACACATTCACACACCGACGGCAGAGACAACCATGCAAGGTGCCAACCTGCTCATCAGGAGCAGTTAGGGGTTAAGTGTCTTGCTCAAGGACACTTCGACACGCTGCCCGGGATTTTGCCAGATGACAGACAGTGAAATGGACAGTGGGTGATATGCGGATCAAAGGCGATAAGACAGTGCAGGGAGGGGTTGCGGGGGGGGGGGGGCATAGATATACACAAACAAACAGAAGGACAGGGTGGTGAGATCTTTGACTTTGGTATTTCTCAGCTGCTCATCCAAGAGTCCTGTCTCTAATGTGCAGTTGTTGCTGCTTCACCTCGGAGGCAGCGGTCTCAGCTACACGCTGTAGAAGAGAGTTTCTAACATGCTGGAGGCTCTAGGTGTGTCGGCTGCAGGCTCTGATATCCATGCCCTCAGGTCATTCCGAGGAACAATGTTTGGAATACTCCTCCTTTGCGCAAAAGGGGAATCACCCATAGGGAAGAGAACAATAGCTTCACAAACAAATGATCCCAGAATCCCCCAGGGGATAAATACCGGTCGATGGGATGTGTCTGATTTCGGGGCCGAGTGCCTCGCTTCCCTAATAACATTCAGCCTCTTCCTGTGTGGTCCATCAGCCCAATGAACTACAAGTGCTGCATTCAAGCTCTGAGTCATTTGTTTGTGGTATTGTGGTTTTCCCTTTGGGTCATTGTGGTTCATTGATGTGCTTTTTATTATGTAAATTAATTCAATTAATTCGATCTGGGAGTAGCCGGAATCTAACCAGGAAAACCTCCGATTACCAGACGACCGCTCTACTTCCTGGGCCCACTGTTTGATGCCCAGTGACTGACTGTAAGATAATGATGGTGAAATCTGACAACAGTGACAGCGGTTTCAATGGTAGACGGAGCTTTCTCATCTCGCGTCGTGACTTAAAATGCTGTCATAGTTCCACAACATGTCTGAACGAATACATTCATTGAAAATTAGACATACGGAAAATATTGCGTAATTATATATTTTGTCATGATGACGTACATTTAACCATACTGGTTTCCCTTTGAATAGATGAGACTTAATGGTATTTTCCACACCTGAGTTGTTTAAACACCTGCTTACAGTACAGTATAAGCTGTAGCACATCCATGACAATGGAAAAACTCCATGGTGGTGCGTAGGGGTGGGGTAAAAAATCGATACGTAGTAGTATTGCGATACTTTGCGTGGCGATACTGTATCGATAAAGGGACGCCAAGTATCGATATTTAATTATTCATAAAAAAGAAAAAATTTGTATAAGTTGCATTGTTCATTTCAATACCTGTAATAGTACAGTAGTCCACACACACACATGTGCATTCAGTTAAGTTGGAATATGACTGTAATACAAACAGTTCAGTTTGTCAGGTAAATGCAACACAGATTACAGTGTTTACATCTGTCTGCTTGAGAAAATACCATGTTCTGCAATAAAAATTATTGAAGTGAGATGAACAGACTGAACTTTATTTTATTCGATAAACATGTTGACAAAGTTTTACTTTGCAGTTGAAAAAAGGTAATAAATAAAATTTGATTAAAAAAAAAGATAAAACATTTTTTTCCGCAATACTCAGCGTATCGCGTTATATTTAGTATCGCGATACTATCGTATCGTGACGCAAGTATCGCGATACTATCGTATCGTGACGCAAGTATCGCGATAGTATCGTATCGTGAGGTCTCTGGCGATTCCCACCCCTACTGGTGCTCTCTTTCTAGAAATCATGACCTGGTTACTAATAATCTACAGACCCTGTTGTGAGCAGTTTCATGTAGGAACTACTGTATTTTCTATCAACTACACCCCCCATAATAATGAATAGGGTTGTACCTGGGTATAAAATAGCTACTAGATGAAACTGCTCAAACATGTTGCTTTTGAGTTTTTCAAAGTTTTTTTCAAAGTTCTTTTTAGTGCTTTGAGCGCCACAGACCGAGTGCCATTCATCTCTATTGTATTGGAGTGACAGCAGACATCCCTAAGGCAGATATCTCCAAAACTATCTCGAATCACACCGAAAGGATCTGCACTCCGGGTAAGGGGGAAATATGTTTTATTTAAATTTTTTTATTTTGGGTGAACTGCTCCAG